>NW_024582685.1:186939-245290 GCF_018398535.1 Haplochromis burtoni | reverse complement strand
AAAGAAAGAAAGAAAGAAAGAAAGAAAGAAAGAAAGAAAGAAAGAAAGAAAGAAAAGGAAAAGCACAAGATGGGTCTATAATGTGGCAAGTTCATGTCAGTCACTTGTGCTTAACCATGAGTCTAACCCTCAAATAAGAGGCTGACTCACCAGCATGAAAATTGTCTTTACGGGGTCAGATGGATGGTTTATGTCCTTCTACTAGGAATACACTCTGTCCTCATACATGCCCATCCCCATCCATGGCCTCCAACAGAGAAAATAATGACTGCAAATTCAATGAAGACGGCATCATCGGTGTCAGAACAGGGCCAATCCTGCCTAACACAATGGCATTACAGTAAATCCCCAAGCCTGTGAGCAGACAGGGTGAGATGCGATGCCAAGCAAACCAGGACAGAGTGGCTCCACGGGGAGGCGTGCAGCTCGCTTGAAAAGCAGGGCGCTGCTGGTTTTGGTGTTTGCAACACAAACGCAACCAAAGCTTTATGGCATGAGAAACACAGGCTACGATTAGCGCCACATATCGCACAATTTCCTGGAGGTGTGGGGGGAGGGTAAAGGGTATGTGGCAGTGTTGCTACGGCGGATCCGGGATGTGTTGGGTATCACTCCTTCCCTTTGTTTCTCTTGCCCTGACCACACGACACCTCCAACAAAAATACAGCAGACATCAAAAGCCCTTGTTCAAGAAGGGCAGGTATAATCAGCTTCAGTATCGTCAACATCACCACTGTTATTCATGAATATCATTGTTTTCGTCATCATTTCGAGTGACAAATGAAAACTCAGCGTACAACAAATGTTAATTTTTCACCAACAATATTTACATGAAGTTTTTCAAAAACAGAAAGCTTTTTCTTCTCACGGTTTCGGAAAGAAATAAACCCCAACACAAGAACACCAAGCACACACATACATACACACTGACCAACAGTCAAATGTGAACAGAAAGAAATAAAAGATATTATTACTCATTATTGTTTTTCATATCCATTTGTTACTATTCAAATAATGCTTACTTAAACCCTGATTGGGAGAAGTCACATTGGTTCTCACCAGATGCTTAAAACAATCGAAAGGGCGAGTTAGGGGAGGCGAGGTCTGTCTGTACAGGGCGATGCACGCAGAAAATGACTGGACAAATGACAAAGGTGACCTGGAGGGGTTCGGGGCTTACTGAGCTGTCAGAACATGAGTCAGAAAAATAAAACGTCAACTGCAGATTCCCTAGAATGAGATTATGACGACGACTGCCTGATTTTAATCCGTGCATACACATTTAAAGTCCTCTAAGACGTAAAATAACTCTACCCTTAATCTAATATCGTAAAAACTACTGCAAAGCAGGCACCTTTCCAATAGAGTGACTCAATGATGCTCATCTGAAGAAAGCCATATCCATCAAGGAAAACTGCTTAAGAATAAGAAATGGTGCAGGAGAGTATGACAAGGACAAACAATATCATCAGGCTCAGAAGAATATCTTACTAATCCTTTGGCAAACAGATGTGACCCTTTCAGCCAATAAAGCTTTAAGTTATTTAGAAAGTAAACAGAGGAGGGAAGGCTGCTGGTGACAATGATAAATTTGGGGATGCACAACCAAGAATAAACATCTCAAAGATAGGAGTCCAGGAATGACTCATATGCTTCACAACGCCAAGCTGATAACAGAACTCGTGGCAGTGTTCTAGTTTCCGCATCAGCAAGTGCGAGAGGGTCCGAGAGAGTCATTAAATGGGGGACGTGAGGCTAAATGTGGGCGTCCACAGGCCTGCCAAAGTTTGTTGTGAGCGAATGGATGTGACTGAGCCGTGCAGCAACCTCTGGACCTGAATGAGTCTATGATTGGTACAAAAATGCTTTTGGTTGCTAAAGCTAACTTTCCCCTTCATAACTACTGCACTGGGGGTCTTTTCTAAAAACTCACCTATTTGGAGTTTATTAAGGCTTAAGATGATGGTCATGGCTGTTGTGGTTAACAGGTGTCCCTGCAGCTGGGAGCTCATCTCAACTAATTTGAGTCACTGAACTCCACCTCAGGAGCATTTCTGTGGAATTATCAGAGAAATAATATGGCTTGTTGTTCAAGGTGTTTCCGTTTCGGTTTTGGTCAGTGAGTGCATGCATCCTGCTAACCAGGCATGATAGCCTCAGCTCAGATCTTTGCATTTCATGCTGTCTTCCACGTACGATCACTTCTGTCTACAAAAACCAACATGGCCCAAAATGCTAATGTTCCTGTAGCAAAATGTGGACTCCACAACAATTAGGTGAGGACACAGTAGATAGATATATAAAGTCTAGGATGGGCACAGGCACCAAACTAAAAGGGAACGACGAAGAGATGGAAACCAGTCATCTATGATGTCCTCAGTTGTTCATGTCTATGTTTGCGAGCAAGTATAATCCTGACTCTACAGCCAAATTTAGAATCTGCAGTAGTCAGCACCATGAGGATCCCTAATGAGGATCCCGGTCTGTTCTCTAAAACCTAAAAGATATGGTGCAAAGTCTTAAGCCACCAGTCATTTCTTTATATTGTGTTCAAAAAATCTATCTAGAGATTCAATCTACTGAAACATGCAAACATACAGAAATATAGTATATAAGGCAAAAACAGGTATTACAGTTATGACCACCTTTATTCTTCAACACAGTCTGGATCCTACTAAGCAAGCTTTCCTATAATTTCTTTAAGTACTCTTCAGGAATAGTTCTCCAGGCTTCTTGAAGGACATTCAAAGCTCTTCTTTGGATGTTGGCTGCCTTTTGTTTGAATCTCTGTCAAGATGATCCCACCCTGCTTCAAAAACGTTGAGCTCCATAACCAAAAATGACCCATTGTGTGTTTTTGTATACAGCTTTGCTATTATTGCATTGACAGTGTGTTTGGGATCATTGTCATGGTGAAAGACGAAGCCGTTGCCAATCAGATCTTTTCCAGATGGTGGATCAAAATCTTACAGTATTTTTCTGCGTTCATAATTCCATCAGTTTTGAAAAGATCCCCAACACCACTGGCTGGAATGCAGCCCCAAACCATGACAGAGCCTCCACTGTGTTTTACAAAATATTTGTAGAGACTCACTCTTGTACCTCTCTCCTGACCACTTCTGATGATAACCTTTCAAATTTGAATTCAGCAATCCATAAGACCTTTTGCCACTGATTTTCAGTCCAGTTCTTTTGTTATTTTTCATTCTTCAGCAGTTTTTTCAGTTTTCCTTCCTTCAGATTGGTTTCGTCGTCAGACTATTTCTGATGAGGCTTCAGTGAGCAGTAGATGGAGATACAGATCCTGCTGCAGATAGTTTTTTAGGCCTGCCACTTCTTCTTGTGGCACCTTGACACTTTGTAAGAACACACGGCACACCATTCTGAGATACTAAGTTTATGTCTTATAGCTCTTTGGGAATTACCTTGTTGATACAAGAATGCTATTTTATTCCTGTCAAACTGTGTCCTCTTTCCTTCTTTTAAATTCAACTAAAGAAATTGTAAATTGATGTGTTTTTGCAAGTAACAAACTGCCTAAAGATGCAATTAAAAATTGATTCTTTGCTAAGTTGTCTGTGTAGACACAACACTGATTCATCCTTTGAGTTAGGTGCCTTGTTATGTTTGAATGACTCATAGGTCAGTGATGAGTGAATTAACAAATAAACAAACAAGAAAAACATTCCTTTCAAAAGGGTTATGAACTGGACTGAAAATGGTTGAAAATGTAGTCAATGTTAAGAGAAAATCATAGTAAGACCTTCAGAAAGCCTGGAGAACTATTACTCAAGACCACTTTATTGAAAACCTGCAAGCTGACAGTAAGCAAAATATAAAGAAATGAGGGGCGGCTCAAGACTTTTCCTACGTACTCTACCTTGACAATAAAGGCTGGCATCAGCATGCCAGCATAATGATGTGATACAGGCATGGCAAAATTTAAATTTACTGCTTACTCTTAAGTGAGCCACTGAATATCTGTTAAATGGGAGTTTAGTAATGAGTAATGAGCAGTTTAGTTATCATGCCAGAATTTACCAATTAATATTAAATAAGCATAATCACAGCTGGTGTTCGGTTTTGTAGGTATTCGGGCATAAACCAAAGCACTAAAAAGGTTTTGACTGAATCATAATACCACAGAAAAAAGAGAAGAACCTAAAAAGGTTCCAGTTCATCCTGAGGGCAACATGAACGCCTGCACAAAAATCCAAGAATATCTTTCCAACAGTTAATGAGACTTTAACTAAAACGGAGAGAAAGAAAAACATCAGAGGGAAAGAAAAATTTACTAACTACAAAAATCCCCTCGAAGAGTCTTTATTCTCTGGGAAACTTGGAGTCAGCGATGGTTGTGTCAGTTATCTTGAATTGAAGCTTTGTAATCAAACACTAATTATCTACACCTGCACCTACCCGCCAGCTCCGCCAGGGAATGAAGAGATGATGAAAGACGGAGCCGAGCCTGAACACAAGGAGAGCGAGAACAGAGAGAGAAGTTGGTCCAAAAAAAAGAAAGGAAAGAATCTCGACTGGGAGCATCTGCACCGCTGCCATGCTGCATTCATGAGCTTAGGATTGTTGAAGGTCATTGCCGACGGTGTTGGTGCCAACAAAAAGCAATAAGTTTAGAGATGTGAGACAGGTGGCAATATAATAAAACTAGGATTTGGAAATTGCTTTCTCCTTTATACTGTTTGGCTCTGAGCGCAGCATCCATTTTAATAGTGCTGCTGTTTGACTGCTGGCAAAGACAACATAATATTCAGGACTCCTGGTTATTTTAATGGAGTGAGCAACTTCCTGGATAGTTGGGATACTGCTGTGCACACCCAATATTACAGTCACACCTGGATTTTGTTTTCCTTGTCACATGTAGAAACAATGGTTAACTTTATGGACTTTTTTTTTCTGACTACCAGCATATGTACTCTGTTTTAACCGAAACAAATGAAGATAATTGATGTCTAATTCTTTGCATATTTAACATTTGCAAGTATCAAGCTCTTGGTTTAAACAGAATGCTCTGCTTGGGAGCTGAGACCCTCTTCAGCAGCTAAACAAACACGCTTAACGGTGTTTTATCAGCTCGGTACGTTGTGACTTGTTCCAACTTTATGAGAATGGCTTGTAAACATGATTTTGAACTGATGACAGGCTCTTGAAGCTGTTTTTAATGTTTTTGCTCTTACTAACTTAAAACCTCACTCAAATTAACTCACTGTGAGACATAACACATTGTGAGTTTCTCATTTATGCATAACTCATCTAACACATCAAAATGAAAGATTTTGTACTGAAACATTTCTTTCTTTTAACAGCTTTGCGATATGATGAAAGCTCACTTTGTTACCACTTAAAAGCAAAAGCAGAGATTTAAATGGGGAAAAATTTTTGTTTTGCGGTTCTTTTAATTTTCGCCGATGTACCAGTGTGGTCTGTGGGAGTACAAACAAACGAGAAAGTAACGCCAAAATGACTAAACTGCATGTTGAGCTTTTCACGTCTCCGGTTCGCTCGCTAAAACGTGCTCAAAGAAAGTATTAAAGTGTCTCTGGCTAATTATCTGCTGGCCCACCAATTGAGGAAAAGAGAAAATGTCACACGCTGAATTTCCATGTAAGAAATAATCTGTATTCAAAAGCTGTAAGTTTTAAAAGCTTGACCCTGTATCCTTTCAGCTTCCAGTCCTACCTGTCAGGATCAGAGGCATTACACGGTGCCTCATGTTTCTATAAATAAAGCCGTATCCCCAAGTTTACAGGGTCACTGATGACTAAGCTTTGTAAGCCCCTGTAGCATAGCAATTTATCACTTTTCGAGCAACGAGGAATCTTGGCAAAAGGAAATAGCAGAGGTACTGTGTTGACTCATCGCCTGCACGTGTGCTTTTCACAGCTTTAGCAGCGAACACCCACTGATTTCCATTTTTTCGCCGACGAGCTCTATCCCTGTCCATCACAAACATGGTAACTAATGAGAGTCTGCCACGTTTTCTTTTATTCTTAGCAAGTGATACCTCTGCAAATCGTGAGTCCCCCAGGTCCAAGGAGGCAGATATTTCTCCTTTTTGACCACCTAATGGGAGTGTAATGTGCTGTGACACTGCAGGCAGTGGCTGTCAAAACAGTGGGCCCTGTTCCACGGCTGGCCAATTGTTCTGAAGGTTGCTGGACTGGATCAGCGCATCGCGGCAGCCTGGCTCACACAAACCACACTACCCAGAACACACTGAGCACACCGTGCGCTGCCAAGACCAGCTTAGAGAGCTACTGGACAAGGAGCAACGCACGCTTACACAACTGCAAATTCATACTGTCTGTCAAGTGTTGAACTGGTTGGCATAACTGAAAATAAACACCGAAATGCAAGATACTGTCAAATTGTTGCATGATGCGAGGAAATAAAATCCACTGCAGGGGCCACAGCTTTTTTTGATGAGGCCGAGTTAGTTCAAAACTACTCACGCTGCATTACGAAAATGGTTACGTTTCAGCGAAGAAACAAACTGATTATATTTACTTGGTAAGTCTGTTTAACTTGAGAGTTTCCTGAAATGAGGATTTTCATTTAGAAAATTAAGCCGCTGGAAGAAAAGAAAGGAACAGGTGACGTGATTCGCTTGTCAAGACTTCATGAATGCAAAAAAAAAACCCCACACAGGCAGGCTGTAGTAAAGAGCACACTAAGAAAGCAGATTTCTTTTTAAGTAGCTCTTAATAGTTGACAGCTTTTCCAGTTGCTGCTGCTTTATGACAGTTTTATCTACGTTACAGAAATATCGAGCTGTGTTGAATGTGCCGGGCAAAGAGGGCAACGGTACACTCTATGGTACTCTCTAGCACTCAGTGAAGAGATAATGTCTAATCTGCTTCTACGGTATCTCACGGTGGCAGATCAGGCCATTGTCTAATATCACACCTATTGTCTGTGATACACGCTTGCTCATTTTTCCTTTGAAGTGCAACAAAAACCCAAAGAATGTTTTATTGTTTTATTACTTTTCTTCCAGTGTGGAAACTGGAAAAATGCACATCGAAATGACTGTTTTAGATGCCTAACAATTGTTCAGCATTTTGAGGCGAGGAATACAGGACAGACTGTTGTTTAGAGCTCTGATCACGGTCTTGTTGTTGATTGACGCTTTGTGAAATAGCACTGCTGTGCTGGCCGGCTTCCACGTGACAAGAAGACAAGCCTGATATCTCCATCCCGGCCTGACATTTCAGACACCAGCAGTCTGCCACCAGGAGTGTGGTAGCTGACACACACACATACACGTGTGCATGCACGTACATCGAGAAAAAAGAATAAAAAGAGGAGGATGAGAGCCCTGCATCCTCTATGACCTACATCTCCAAGCCCTGAAATCACAGAGAAGACGTCACCTCTCCCCAACTTCTGCTCGCCCTTTCAGACACTCCTCCCTTAATTTTTCACCATCACTATAATCATCATCATCATTATTATTGTTATTACATTTCCAAAAAGTGCAGATAGAACTTCCCCGTGCCCTCGTTCAGAAGGCAGGGCAGTAGAAGATGGGGAAACAATGGCAGTAAGAAGAGCAAGAAGAGCGCAACATGAGAAAGAGAAAAGAGAAGATTTCTACAGAACGGCTCCTGTGAAAACAAACGCACACCAACAGGCACACATCACCGCAGCACAGCGCACAGTCAAAACGGACGGAGATCGTGACCCCCGTCAGCGTAAAACATGAGCACGGGGCAGCACAAAGAATTCATAGCATCATTAAACAGACGGAAGTGTGCACACGCAAACCCACGTGCACGTGCGTAAACTGCACAAACGTGGCCTCTTGCCTCTGCTCTCATCTTAACGTTGGAAGAAGATTTTAAACTCGTTTCCTCAGTTGGTGATGCTGTGAAAAATGACATCATAGTATCTTGAGGGGGAGGAAGGATCTGTTTGCTTGTTTGTGTTTTCATCTTCTTTTTTCTCTCTCTCCGTGTCGGGGCTTTTTTGTCTGGAAAACATCAGGAGCGCTCCGTTTCACAAGTTCATCGTGTCCCTGCTTTCCCAGCTTCGGAAAGTTCAGTTTATTTTTTAAATTTTTAATCTCTATTTTTGTCGGAGCTACAGCACAGCACCCACAGCACACAGATGACGAGGAGGAAGAGGGGGAGGGACATCCAGAAAGGGGGAGTGGGGGAGGAATTCGCTAATATTGTGCCAGGGGAAGAGAAATTGGGAACAATAAAGGGGGAAAAGAAGAGAGAAAAAAGGGACATAGGGAAGAAAAAAGAGGAGAGAAGAGACAGCGGTATCAACAATTCCATCTTGAGCTCAGCTGGTTTCATTACACACCATATATTGATTGCTTTCAACAACTTCAGCTGAACATTAAACCACTTTTGAGTAAAAAGGAGGAAGGACTGAAAAGGAGGGGGAATATAGTACTCTTGAGACAGATGACAAGGACGAGGCGGCAAATGAAGAGACGGAAGAGATGGGAAACAGCAGGCGACCTATGAGTAATATACTGTATACTAGTTGTGTGTATAGGGGAGTTCTGCCAATCTATACACCTAATATATTCATATGTATATGTACATACAGTACATACTGTATAGTATTGTATACCTGGAATATTCATACAACAGGATTATATGAGATTAGATCATTACTGACGATTCTCTGTGATCCCACGGGACTGGCACCTTGTATGGGTCAGGGGCTGCAGTGCAGTTCAAAACTAAGGGATCGGCAAAGGAATTGATTATCAGACCTCCACAGGCAAAGTGCATAAGGACGGACAGACGGACATACAGACAGTCAGAAACAGGGGAACCATTGGCAAAGGGGTGAGACACGGAAACTGAGATGGGGCTGTATGAGAGGAGGGAACACAAGAGACGGGTCGGGGAGAAAAAATTTGAGATCCTTGAAAGAAAAGAGAAAAGGACTTTAAAGGTTTAAGAGAGCAGATGGCTAATTGTACCCGTGTTTCGCAGCCTGGCAGCAAGTCAGTCTTGTGCATAAGGACAGGAGTGGGAGGAGGGGAGAGATAGAGAGGAGAGAGAGAGAAGGAGGAGGAGGAGGGAGGGATAGGAGACGGGAAGGGGCCATGAAGGAAGCTGGGTAGTGCGATCAGGCCTTGAGAGCGTGCCACTGGGCGACATTAGTGCGCGGCCGAGCGAGCATGTCTTTCCAGTGCTTCACTTCTGCTGGTCCACTCTTCCACGATAGGTAGATCTGAGAGAGGGGAAGAAAAGAGGCAGAGGCTTGATGAGGGAATAAATCTTAAAGTAATGGCTTTTTGTCATTCTCACATGCATTTTGGGTTCAAGTTTCTCATGGCTTCACTCAGTCATGACAACACCTTTGCAAAGAGAGCCGTTCTGTGCATGCAACGTCTGACATGCACCACATGCGAGGAGAGCCTGGAAAGCTGCAATGAGTTGGAAACTAATGAAATGAAGAAAGAACAGTGTCTCAGCTTTCACACAGGCTGCATAACTGATGAAGGTAAAATGCATTTTGCTGTTGCCTAAATTAGCAAATTTTCCTTTTTTTTTGCCTGGAACCTGTTACTTTCTCAGCTCCGCCATGAAATTAGTCTGGCACATAAATCCACATCAAAATGGCACGTAGTTTTCAGTCTGTGTGCTAAACTAAACTAAACCATCTGGTGGTTATATTTTCAAAGGACAGACATGAGAGTGGTAACAGTCTTCTCATCTGTTTACCCAGAGAGTGAATTATTAGCTAACAAACCCAGCTCTTCCGTTAAGAGGAAAACGGCCAGCAGGGTGACACGATCCTCACCAGATAATCAAAGCCTGAAGCTCATTATGCTCCTGGATGATTTCTCCTTATTGATTGTTTTGCTCGCTGCTGGTGAATAATGTATGAGTGTATAATTCATTAATTAATTACTGTATTATCTTCCTTGGTGTGCTCTCTGTCATTGCCGTGGTCACAGAGTAAACTGCAATGACAAGCTGACCTACCTCGGTAGCGACTGCTTGTTCCCTGAAAGTACTTTTAATCAGTTGCAGTTTCAGACTTTGTAACAAGGAGGATTGCACGTCCTGAACAGACGGCACCTGTGAAACCTTACCTTGCCAATAACATCGTTGCGGCTGAGTCTGTCCTTATCCATGACGGTGATGATGATGGTAGTCTCCCTCAGCACATGGGCGGGCACGTCAAAGGGGAAGGACTCATTGAAGACGGGGTTGAGACAGCGCTTCATCACCACCGTCTTCTTCTTCTCTACACGCTTGTCCTTGTGCATCAGCCACACCTTCACATAGGGATCTGCAGCATGGAAGCAGAGTGCGGTGGTTTACATGAGCGAGACGATGAAGATGCACATGGATGGTGATTTTTTTTTTCTTATTCCTTTTTTTTTTAGGGTCAGGTTTGCAATTACCCTCCTAATTGTTAAAAGTCAGAAAAGGCAGCAGGGAAGCAGATACCTCGTTTGAGCTCAAGGTCAACTTATCCCCCGAGCGAGGAAACATACAAATGAGGAAGTATTTATGGAAATAGGGCCTGGGATCTGTACTACTAGTTCTGGAGCATTGTGAGATTCTGTCGTACTACCAGCCACCAGTCCTACTACTGCGGGAAGCTGTAATTGTACAAGAAATATGCCACAGAGAGCATTTCACAGCGAGACAGGACACTTTAAAAACTAGCAGCAACCAGACTGAGCTGACACAGATTTGGCTAGGAGGTTGAAGATCCTCATAGATATACAGAAAGAGAGGACAGGAAAGAGGGAGGTCAATGGAGAGACGCTTGAAGTAATGTCACCTTGCTGCTGTAGCTATCGACGGTGGCCAGCAATCGTCCTGTTAGCAGACGAGTCAGTGAGTGTTTGAACACAGAGACAGAGCCTTGTGTGAAGCACAGAGCTTCCAAAGTCAGGAAGGACTTCCAGCTGCTGAGAAATGCTTAGAGAAAGAGAGCCTAAACAAACAAAGGGGAGTGTATACCTGAGGTGCCCCCGATATCCATGGCTTTGAGATTGCGTGCTTTGATGATGTTCACAGTGATGGTGTTGGCGGTGGGATTATAGCAGAGAGACACCAGCAGGTCTCCTCGTCTCCCCTGAGGAACACACACACACATACACACGCAAACAAACACAGCGGAGTATGAATCACCCAGCCTAATATCAGATTTCATCAGGGAATATCAAACTCCAGGCTACTCACTAGCTTGTTGTGTAATCTTATATCACTGCCCTTTCTGCTCTAACCTCCTTGTGCCAAACACAGACCATCCAGCACCCAGGCAGGCATGGGCGAGCACGTGGCTCACCCGCCAAAAATAAAAATATGTCAATCCAGCTCACATGCTGAAAACTGTCAACAAATTTTTCACACGTGTTTTAATAAAACCGCACGGCGCGGCTCGACCCCGCGGTCACCCCTCCCTTCCTTACACTGCCATCACTGCAGGGCTTCAGCTCCTTCCAGAAGGTCTTTAACTGGCCCAGTTCCACCTTATTAAGGGGGACTGACACCTCTCCAATGGGGTCATTCCTGCTGAAACGGTCATAGTCCAACACCTGAAGGTAGAGAGTGCGCTCTCTCACCTTCTCATAAGGGAAGCCTAAAACAGAGACAGAAACAGAAACAGAAAACACTGAAGGGTGAGGGCTAAACCACAGAGAGGGAAGAAGGCCAGTGTAATCTGCAGCGGTGCAAAGAGGGATGGTTTTGGCTGAGAAGTAATATTAGGCTCCAGTAAAAAAACAGCCAATTCATTCATTTTTCCAAGAGCACAGGCCATTGTTCTGATTTTGTAAAAGGTTCTGAACATTATTTTTGGCTGTTTTACCATTTCACAAGCAATTCAAATCATACAGGAATGAGACACTTCACTGCCATCTGTGCGACTGCTACGAAACCTCTGCAGTGTTCAAGAGCATTCGTTATTATTCGACTCAGAATGATTTCCGCAGTTTCTTAAGCTGGAGCTTTTATCAATGCAAAAAAATGTTGTTGCAGTTTCACACGTTATGTGTTTTCACACATCTCCCACAATGCTCTTTTTGTGTTGAGAGACAGCTCTTTGTGACAGCTCGGTAATCGCACTGCGCAATCTGAATCCTTTGCCGTGACTATTTAAAAAAGACACATATTCTTGAAGCAATAGTTTTACATTTTAAAATGGAGCTTTTGAATTTATCTCTTCGTGCCTGTTTTCGGTCTTTATGCAAAGCGAAGCAGCTCCTGGCTGCGTGAGTATTAAGTGGTCTCAATCTTCTAGCATTATTCTCAGCAAGAAAGCAAATGACCAAATCTCCCTAAATGTTCAGTTATTGATTTAAATTGGTTTACAGCTATCCAAAGCCCTAATTATAGAATTCATCCCCCTCAAATGTCATGGTCCCAGGTTGTTGTGATGTTTTTGAGCATTGGTTAGGTTTCATTTCTGTTTGGATTTTATCTTTTCCTCCCAAAGTTTATAGCAACCTCAATGTTTCGCCGTCTTGCCTTGCAAATCTTTCTATGTTTTAGTGCCTTTGTCCCCCTTTTTACATCTCATTTAGCTTTTTGCATCTTTTGAATATTTCCTGTTTTAATTTGAAAGCTAGTTATACTTTACCATCTTTTCCAGCTGTGGTCAGTCCCCAGTCGTGTCCCATTGAGGAGTCACTCCCAGTGTGTATACAGACTCGTACTTCATGTTCCAACTTGTTTGCTCTGGTTTGTTTTATCCATTTTTTGGGGGTGTTATTCTCAAGGGGACAGATTAAATGAACAAGAACCTAAGAACTAGAAATATAAATGACTAGACTAGGAAGAGCAATGAAAACTGAATCATAAATAAAACTAAATCAAAGAATATTAATTAAACCAAAAACACATAAACACTGGGTCACAGACCCAGGACCATGACGGTTATATTTGATTAGCTTTTGTTTGTTATCTGACTCAGCTTCTTACAAATGAGCAACATGATTTTACATAAACACGCAATTAAAAGCGTTACTACTTTTGGTTATTGTACATGACAGATTTATAGTTTTTTTCTGTTCTTTCAGGCTATCAAACTGAAAGCAATGATGTCCCAATCAAACCACAGATGGCAGCATATTTGGAAAAGGTGATGGAAAATATTTAGTGAGAACATTCCAGTATGTAAACACAGACCCTCAAACAGGAAGGTTTCGTTCCAGTGGGGGTTGAGGTTCTTCCTCTTGACCTTGGTCTCCAGCTTGTGCTTTTTGTCAGGCAGTAGGTAGATTTTAACAAAGGGGTCGGAGGTGCCAGAGAAGTCCTTGGCCGGGAGGTCCTGGCCCCTGAGAACTTTGACCGTGAGGGTCGTGTTCTGGAAACTGTAGCCTATGCTGAACTGGATCCGACCCAGCTTTTCACTGATGGGCCCTTCATCATCCTCCGAACCTGGGGACAGCTGCAGGGCAACAAAAGCAGACAAATAATTATAATGCTCAGATATTCAGCAGCAGCAGCAGCCACTCACATGAAACTCTCAATCCAAGGGCACAGATCTGGTGTCACACACACACAGACCTTGACAGAGAGAAGCTGTGAGGGGAGGAGATTTTAGGGCTGCGTTTCTATCACGGTGTGCTAAAGCAGCTGCTCAAAGGCAGGGATTGTTCTGACATTAAGAAGACTGAGAGAGCTTAATTTCCTTACTAATGTTCTTAAGAGGCAGGAGGTGCTCAGATTGGAGATAGGGGAGCTTTAGACCACCCATTCTCTCTCACAGCCACTCTGACTGCTTTATCATTGCTGTGCACTAAAAGGCCACTATCTGATGGAAGCAACGGCCGGAGAGAGGGGAGCAGAGAGCGGGAGACAAACAGAAAGAGGAGGAGAGAGGGAGCATTGTGTGAGAGGCTTGGAGAGAACAGGCAGGAAAGCAAAGCTCAAGGTTGGCATTCTGCACTTGCAGCTGTCTTTACAATCATTTCTTTTCTCCCTGCAGCTCCACCTTCTGCCTCTGTCCTTTATTTTTTCCTCTCCCGTTCCCACTCGCTTTCTAACAATAACATAAATTGGAACAAAGAATTCTGAGAACTCTGAGTGGCGATAAACAACCACCAGTTTATTAAAGCCACTATGTGCAGCCGTTACCTCTAACAAAAAGTAAAGCTGTGTTATGCAGGCAAAGTCTCACTGAGCATTATTTGAAACTGTTGATTTTGCTCCCCGAGGCCAGGGCTACAATTTCAAAGTGACAAAGACTCGCTCAGCAATATGTCAATATGGCATTATGGACTATCAAGCAGAGAAAGTGTGAAATTCTCCAAGTCTAATTTATCAAACAGCGTGAGTCACCTTGCATGCCTGTTTCGTTTGATTGTCACTGTAGGAACTGCCTGTATGTTGTTCTATTACAGCTCCCTTACTGCCAGCTTTAGATTAACCTGTGTATGGATTTACCATAGCACTGCAACACGTGCCCTACCTGGTGACTGAGAATTACCTTCTGGGTATGTGGCCAAAAGTACTTGGACACCCTAATATTAAAGAATTTGGATTTTTCATTTCAAAACAACAGACACCATGAAGACTCCTTTAATCTTCAAGGACATCTTTATTAACGATGTCAGACACTCACTTGAACCGATAAGGTAGAACTCATATCAGCTTTCTGATTCATCATTAAAACTCTTGCAGGTGACAGCTCTAATGAGGCTCTTCAATACAAAACAAGAATTGGGATGCCAAGATCAGGTTGCTCATAATGTGGCTGAACCAAACTTGTAACATAACTGCTCTCTTTACTTTGGATAAGTGGATGGATTTGGTTTCAGAGCATGTTTTTACTCCTTACTTTGCACAATATCAGTCAGAATATAATATAACCATCTCAGCAACACAATTCTGACTGCGAGCGCAGCAGCCTCATCCATATGCTGTTCATATCTTCGGTTTGCATCAGACAGCCAATTGAAAAAGCTTAAAGGGAGGTTGGCCTTAAAGGGGGAGGAGCTGAAGCCGCTTTTAGGCATTAGATAATATGAGGATCTGTGCTAAGTCTAATATAAGATAAATATGGATTGAATGGATTGGACAGTGAACTGATCAAAGATATTTTACAGAATAAAATTATGAAAGTAGAACAGGGGATAATGCATCCCTTTCTCAAATGGTGCTTGCAGATTACAACTTTTATAGAAAGCCTGTAACATGAACTGAAAACTGTCTACTATCAGTCCTTAAAGAAAGGCAAAAACCAAAGGATCCACCTTTAAAATTCCATCCAATCTAGGTCTTTACTTAAAAGCCCCAAACTAACAGCGAAAAACCTACTTATTAGTGTATGGACTGATATAGCTTACTTTTACACCAGTAGTGTTTTTCTGACACTGTTAAATGGGCTACTTTTTTGCACTGCCCAACATAGTTTTTCTATAGTATGATTTTCAGGCACTCAGTCCCATATAAATTGAGCTTGTACAATAATTATTATTAATAATAACATTGCCTGCTGTTTCAGCTTCTATGGGAGTTCTTTACATCTTCAGTAGAAACCAGCTAACTTGCCCTGGTGGAAAAAATAATCTACTTCCTTTCACTGAAAATTAGCAGCCTAAACAGTAAAAGTCAGGTTAGACCAATCATATCATAGACAGCAAGATGGATTTGAAGTGGGACATTGTCTTACCATCACCATGTCTCCAGTGAGAGAGTTGGCCAGGTCGGTTACAGAGGAGTGGCCATCAGCATCAGGAGGTTGGCCCTTGGGGCTGTTGGCTGGCTTGTTGCCTCTGCAAAGAAAAGCTCACGTTGAAAGCAAGAAAAGACAGCGAGGACATGTGAAGCTAATTCATCTACAGAAAGAGAGAATGTCTGAGCACCCAGGGAGTCCAACCTCCACCTGTTTAACGCTTGGAACCTGCCTATCTGGAACAACCGATGGTGGTCCAAGTTAACTTTTGGATAGATGTCACTTCAAGCTGCTTTTTCTGTAGCTTTCAGGAGCAAAGCCAAGTAAAATGTGCCAAAGATTCCACAGATTAATGGCGGGCGCTAGAACTGAGGACAGTTGATGCGGCAAGTGGTGTTTGAGGAAAACTGGAGTCTGAGATGACTATATATAGAGAGCTCCACCCTGGCAAACATCCACATCTTTACAAGAAAGTTACCTCCACTAAAAAAAACCCCAAAACAAAGACATTTTCAGACAAAACATAAAACAGAATCACTAAATTTATTGACACAACCCGATTAATCATCCTGGTAGAAATTATGCTCAGTCTTTTGACAACTAACAAATGACAACTTTAACAGGACACACATGTATAATGACATATATAGCAACATGACGTTACTTTAAAAACAGTAGACAGACATATATAGCAACATGAAGATGACCAGATGTTTAACAGGACAGACATTACACGGCTTTGTAAAGTATTTTGCGTGTTTAAATTTCCCTCAGTTGCACCAACATCACAAGTTTTATAAAAACAAAGGTGAGTGCAGAAATCTGCCATGGAACAGCTGGTTCTTAGGTACAGATGTTAATAGATGTGAA
This sequence comes from Haplochromis burtoni, assembly GCF_018398535.1. Lineage (NCBI taxonomy): Eukaryota > Metazoa > Chordata > Actinopteri > Cichliformes > Cichlidae > Haplochromis > Haplochromis burtoni. The sequence continues at coordinate 228,790 of NW_024582685.1, read as the reverse complement.
GTTTAGTTCCTTCTCATGAGTATTGTTTAAAAAACAACATGTGGGATAAACATTCTGGGAGAAAAATCACTATGTTCATACATCGAGAAAACAAGAATCACAAAGTGGACAAAAAAAAGGAAATTAGCACAAGAAGACAAAAAAAATTAAAGAGAATAAATATTTTAAGATTAAAGGAAGTGTGAACAGATATCACAAGAAAAGAGAGTCAGATGCAAAAGTCCTGCATAACATGACGCATTGGACAAACAGCACTGGATAAATGACTAGTCAAGGCACATGGAGAGGCTGAACACTGAAACACCAACAAACAAACAGTGAATCGAGAAGGAGAACAAGAACAGAAACACTGAGAAAGAGAAAAGCAATGAGCAGACACAGAGAGGACACACACACTAACACTGGATGGAAATCATAAGGACTGCAGATAAGACAGAAGGTTCAAAAGGGAACGTGAGAAATAGAAAAAGCAAGCTGAAAATTATTTATCTGTATTAGAAGAGATAGCAAGTATTAATAGTATGAACAGTAAGAGAAAAAAATAACAAACACCAGCACATTAAAGAGAAATAGAGAGCTGCAAGAAAAGATAGGGAATGAAGGAAGGAAAGCCTGGAAACACAAGAGAGGCTTAGTTTGGTCAGTCTGATAAGTATCAAAGAATAAGAGACAAAAAAAGAAGGCTATGCACACGTAATATCTTTAACAGGAGACAAAGGGGCATACATGCTAAAAAAGAGGAGAGAGAACACAGAGAGTAAAAGAAAAAGACAATAAATACAATTGATCTTCAGGAAAAAGAGAGCAAGAAGCACTATTCTCTGCATGGAGAGCTCAAAATAATCGATAGAAGAACCAAAAAATATAGAGAGAGGGGAAATAAGGAGTCGATATACCACACGAAATGATAATACCACCAAAAACACAAAAAGGAACAAGTAGTAGGAAAAGCACATTTAGAGTGTTACAAAAGAGGGTGTTGATAGAAATTAAGTTGAGAACTACAAATGATAAAAGTTGATTTTAAGACGAACCTGAATTTTCAACCATTTAGCAACACTCTAAAAGTGTGGACCAGGGACACAGGGGCCAAAGCACAAACTGGCATTGGCTACATGTGCATATATGTTATATGCAAGTAGTTGTCACTCGGAGAGTGAAGGCAATGCCTTGAACAGGCAGTAGACAAGGAGCCCATAGAAAGTCTGTCTGTCCGGCCAGCATTCTCTGTCGAGCTTTTCACCAAGTTTGTTTCGAGGGATGTTTTTTGGTTTGTTTGTTTTTCTGGACCCACTAAGCTTCGAATTTGGATGACAATTGATGTTGAATGCAATAATGTGTACATTTTTGCAGAACACACGGACAAAACTAGAGGAAAATATACTGACAAATAGACAGACAGAAAAGGCGAGCAAACAAGACAAGCAAACAATCACTTCAACCAGCAAAGGAACCGGAGTGAGACGGGGGGGAAGGAGGGATGTTAACCATTTCAGGAAGGGAAGGGGATGCTTATGAATTGCTGTTAGTTGTATTAGTCGCCAAGGGAGGTATTTGCATTTCCATATTGCCTGATTATTATTGCTTTTATTGTTATTATTCTGCACTGGCTCTAAACTGCAGGCAATGAGTTTGAGAGAATCAAAAAGCTGCGCAAAACACTACACCTAAAACATGAGCATCTACTCAAGAAGTCTAAAGCAAAGGGAGACTCTTAGGGCTTGAAGTAAAGCAAGGCACCTCCCTCCTCCTCCACCTCCCAACTATCGATGGGGGAGTGAACGTCTTCAATTATTCATTCTCCTTCATGCTTCATTCAGGGGTTCAGTGCATTCTCAGGTAAGAGCTACTGCTGTCAGGGGAATGGCCGCTCTATAAGGCTTGCTCTACAGCACCTGAGGTGGTCCTCTGCTCCCTGCAACCAGGCTGCTTTAAAGAAACGTCTGGGCCTGCGGATCAGTTAGTGCTTCCAGATCGTACATCTCATTGTGTATTGAAAGTGATTGGTTTCAGTTTATTCAATTTCTAGCAAGGCAATATTAAATGTGGCAGATGGCATTACTACAACTGATACATTTTGGTGCCAATGCTTTTTCCCTCTGACCCCATGGGGGTTGATGTGGTTGACATGATTTAAGCCTGCAGTTGTCTACAGTATCCAGTGGGGGGCAGAGTAGACTCAGATCAGATTCTCCCACAGCTAAGACACAGAAAGTGGGCTGTTGGCATAGCAACGACTCTAGAAACACAGACCATACATATGAGGGTTTGGGATGTGTGTGACAAGAGGATGTTAGGAGTGGCCGCAAGGGAAGGGTGTGTTTAGAGGAGTGCAACAAACAGGCAAACACACTGAGAACAAAGAAGTTAAGGTATAGGATATATGACAGGTACAGGTGAGAGCCTCGCAGACACACACATTCACATACAGACGTATGGAGGCAGGCGGGGCCACTTTGGGTTTCACCGTCCTGTGATACTATCCTGTTTTGTTACCTGACCGAGGGCCAGCAGCTCGTAGAGAGGGGGAAGGGGGAGAAAGACACTCCACTTCTAGGCTGGAGAGAGACGCGAAAAAGAGAGCCCAGCCCAGCCCCTCTTTTTTTTTTAAAAAAAACATTCAGACTCCCCACCCCTCTGCAAACATGTCACACTCAAGCAAACACGCTCGCCTGAAACCATGAAGTGATGTATTTCAATGTATATGCTCAATTTCATAGCCGCCATCTGTCATTCTTTACAGGTAGGGCATACTTTCCAGGCTCAGTCACAGTCAAAACCACAACAGTGCATTGCTTACATAACTCATTATCCACATGAAACACAGGTACATTCACACTAGACTCAGCCACTCGTCCCCTATGTGAAAAAGAAAATGTTGTAAAAACTATATGCCGCATACTATCATTTACTCATGAAAGTGGCTGCTTTCTCATTTTTCCTGCACAGCATACTGTTTGTTTATAACTGTGTTGCATAAAAAAATGCAAAAGGGTGTGGAGGACCAGAACTGCCAAATTAAAAAATAACAAATAGTTTGATATTTTTAAAAAAAATCCAGTAAATGCACTAAAATATATAACATATAATTAGAATTCATATAAATATATTTATTTTCATTTTCATAAAATATTTTATTAACATTTCTGTTGGTGCTGGTCAACCACTAGGGACAGATTTGGCACACTTTGAGCCTCCATATTTGCATGCTGAAGCATGGCATAGAGAAAGAAATCAAGAAATGAAAATACTGAAATAAAAAAGTTTGAATTAATAATGAATAAAGTAATGAATTAAAAATAATAAATTAAATTAAATGAATAAGTAAAATGAAAGAGAAATAACTATTAATAGATGAATAAATATACAGAAGGAAATTTTAAAAAATAATATTTAATTTATTCTGCATTTTATAAATTAGTTTTTCTTTTAAGCAGCTTTGGTCTTCCATAAACTGGAACTCTTTCATCAGTAAATCATGGTATGAGACATTTATTTCTCATAAGACATAAAATACACGTGAAACTAAAACATTTAGTGTAAGTTTGTTCTGTTGTTTCTATTCCATATGGGCCCTGCTTCTTCCCTCAAGCTACAACCAAAAAGTCTCATAAATATGGATGCTTTCACTGACGACTAATTACTTCCTGCATGTTGAAACTAGAAATTAGCCTAAAATAGCATCATTTACTGAAATCCCATTTCAGGAATGAGCAACAAGTGAGGTGCTAAATACTAAATACTGCCTTCTGCTTCTTTCACTGAATTCCAAATGGAAATAGAAAAAAAACCCCAAAGGCACTCAGTCACTGCCAAATGTTTATTTTTATTAAGTAAGTACTGTTTTATATATATTTTATTTTGACTTTTTAACATGCTACTTCCCCGAGCTTCAGTTTCTCTCTTTTTAATGTTCAATAAAGTGCTGAAGGTACTAAAAAACTGGCAAGCATGATTACTTTCAAATCGAAAGATGAGCCTAGTCTCTACCTAACCTATAACAGTCCACGGTTCCCTTTATGGCATCCCAAAACTCTCAGCAATTTTAGTATTCATGCCTCAGAGCTTAATTAAAACAACTAATCTATCAATCCAGGGAATATCAGCAACACAAAATAATAAAACCGCTTTAACGGTCCATTATAACTTCAAACACGAATCTACCAAATGTTTAAAATTTCGATTAGCTTCGCAGATTGGCTTCTGAGGTGGAGGCTGCCGCATATGTGCCACCTGTTCTGAGGCAGAACACAAGAGTCCCAGGTTAATGCTCCTAATAGCTCGTCTCCCCAAACGCCATCCATCTATCTGGATGAATGAGATGAGCATGTGTAGCAGCCTGTACCTGCTGGCGAGAGTGCTGCCTTCAGCCCTGCCTTCAGTACAATAAGTACTCCCTCCTGCTACTCTCATTGAAGGAAGATGGATTTTCACTTTGAATTTTCTCTCATCCTCCCTTGACCTGTGGATGGATGGATAGATGAAAGCACTCCTCCTCATCTCTTTGTGACCGAGTTTTTTTGTGTGTGTGGTTTTTTTGGGGGTTTCTTTGGGAGGGTTTTGCCTTAACGTGATCGACTCCCCCCCCCCAGCATGTAACTGAATGCATCTCTACATTCCCCCTGTAATGCATGAATGAGCACAGTGGCCGCAGGGAGCCAAAGCTTCGGGGACAGTCTTAGCCAGAGCCCCCGAAGACTGTGCTGATTAGTCGGGTCTGCAAAGCCCTTGTCACAGGAGGAGCACTGTGTCAGACTAGCAGAGCGCAGCATAATCAATTTACATGTTGATGTACAAACACACGTGCAAATTATATCATCTTGAATTATAGTAATATCTCCTTTTTTTTTCTAAGAAAACGAGGCCTGAAATAACGACCATTAAAATGATAAACTGTGACCTCAGGATGCCCTGTCGTTACATTAGCCTAAACACACACAATCCTCCACCACATAAAGATTTAACTCCTCCCACTCTGGCTAATGTGGTTAGAGGACAAACACACACTCACAGCGTCAAACAAACGCACACTTATATTGATTTGGGTAAATGGTCTTAACCGCCATCCACTGCGTTTGTCTTTTATGTCAATTTAAGCAACGTAATAAGCTCATAAATTATGAAGTTATATGTACATATATATATAGGCCACTTGGCAATTAACAGAGACTCAGAATCTCACTGAGTGCATCGTGTCTTTAAGGCAGAGAAATACACATCTATATCTATTAATATCAGAGAGATGTTTTCAGGGAAAAAAAGACAACTCCACTGGCTTACACAAAATGATGTAACATGCATGGATGAATAATTGAAGGACCACAGGCAAGTGCATTGAATGTTAATGTGGCACACGCGTAAAGCCTGCCCCCTTTATCCTGAGCCTCCATCCTCATTGGGCTGTGCAGTTGCTGCTCAGAGAGAGATCTAGATTCGAAACTCTCTGGGATTGTGCCTTCTCTTTATAGCAACACTGGAGGAGAACCTACAGTATATGTTCACTGAGTCGCAAATGAATTGTGAGTGCAGACCAATGAGGCGTAAACAAGCCACTCTAACATCCTAATTAAGCCTTCTTAGAAGTCCAACCTATGGATGGCTGGACCGCAAACATCTCAGCATGTGCGACCTCCTCTCGCCCCAAAATTAAAGCAACACTCAATCTTAAAACCTGTAGTTGCTCTCTCTGATAGTCTATCGTGTAACCTTTACTTCCTCTTTCCCCGCCTTGTTCTGTAACCTTGGTTTGAAAGTCCACATGACTAACACCAGCTGTGGTGCAGTTCAGTCTGCTCCTGCCACACTTCATAAACAAATGGCCACGGAGAGCACTTTCATCCAGCCATCGCACACACAAGGTCAGTGAGGAAGCATTAAGAATCTCACACACTTCAACACCTTCTCATGGCCAGTGGGATGTTTGGATTGCCTTCAAGCAGCAATGGACCGTTAACATACTGCTGATGGCTTAAAGAAAAGCCTCAGTAATGTTTGTGTCTTAAGTACTTTAGATACATTTTACCATTAATAAGATTGCTTGGCTAATTGCATTGCAGGACCAGGAGCACTGCTGTTTAAAGTGGTGAACAAAGCACTTGGATCTTTTAATTAATTAAATATAGTATGGGAGCAATTTAAAAAACTTCACCATAAAAGGAAGTAGCACTTAAATCAAACTTTTGAAATACACCACAAATGTGTTAACCTTTCACATTATTATTTGATAGTGAAGCACAAACATTTTCATTCAGTTGTAGCTGGCTAATTTGAAATATTTTGTGTAAGGTTTCTAAACCTTAGTTTTAAAGACTGGGTCACTTAAAAGAAAAATAGTAAAATTAAAGGCTTGTGATTAAATACATCAATTATACCCATTTCCAACCCCCTATTTTTATTCATTTACGGCAGTGGGATAGCTTTATTCTACAGTTTATTGATTGATTCACATGATTAATAGCCTATTCACAGTGAGAAAAATGCACATTTGACTGCCTTTCACATCCCATTCAAGTCAATTTTCTTCTAATTGGATGTCCCTTGCAAACAGAAGGTTTGAACAGTGGGACGTGGGGCTTCCTTTAGTCACAGCCAGATCTGTGTGCCTCATATAAGTGTATTAGGGATATCTACTCTTACTGAGATAATACAAAACTAAGAACACCAAATTTAGAATCTGAAGCCTGAGCCTTTGGCTCAAAGTGACCACTTGTACATACACCTTCCATTACTGGCATCCATTATTTTACAAAAAAGTTAAATTTCAAATGAATCTCTGCAATCCTGTGAAAAACTAAGTACACCATTCCTGCTTCCACAGGAATGAATAGGGTTCTGTAAATAGCAGACAGGTGCTGCTAATTAAAGCACTTGATTAATTGATCATCAGCAACTGTGAGGAGTACTATGAAAGCAGAAGTTTTAACTGTTGCCTGGTCTGGAGCATTCAGGTGTGTGTTAACACACAGTCTTCCAAGGAGTGAATGCCCCAGATAAAATTCAACCCAAGGTCAGACTGTGCAGTTCTCAGAGAAAAACAAGAGACCTAAGATCTACATCTCAGACTCTGCAGGCCTCAGCTAGCATGTTAAATGTTCAATTTCATGACAAGACAAAACAAGTGTGGCTTGTTCGGAAGGGTTGCCAGAAGAAATCCTTTTTAGTCGTATTCTTAGCCATAACGGTGGAAATCAAGCACCTCATATCAGATGTGAAGTAAGGTGGTGGAGGGGTAATAATTTGGGATTTTTTTTTTTTTGCAACCACAGGGCCTGGGCACCTTTCAGTCACTGAGTCCACCATGAGCTCGTCTGTACACCAAAGTATTCTAGAGTCACACGTGAGCACGTGAGGCCATCTGTCTGACAGCTAAAACTTAGCTAAACAATGATCCCAAGCATAGCAGTTAATCTACAACATAATGAAAAGAAAAGAATCAAGGTTCAATGAAAGACCTCAACCTGACTGAGAGGCTCAGATGGGACTTTAAGAGAACTGTGCATACATGAATGCCCAAAAACCTCAATGAAGGGATGTAACGTTGTACAGAGTGGGCCAAAGTTCTTCCACAATGCCATTAAAGACTGATAGTCATACAGAAAACCATTGCTTCAATATTGCTTTTTAAGTTGGCGCTACAAATTACTGAATCATTGGGTGTACTTAGTTTTCCAGAAGACTGCATAGAATCTTTTATTGTCATTCCAATACACGAGGCAGGCGAAAAGGGAACAAAACGTAATGAGGTCCCAGTTAAACAGCATTAGAACAAGCAAAACAACTAAATCAGTATTACAATTAAATAAATTAAACCTCTTAATAAAAAAGACATTGTTTGTTTGTTTAAATAAATTGAGCTAAATTTTATATCTAAAAATATTTATTCATTTTCGACATTTTAATTTCAAACAGTTATTCAAATAAAACTTTATAGTTTTATAGAAAAACTTTATAGATGTATTGCAATTTTGATGGAAGTAGTAACAACTCACATGCGTCTGTGGCCAAGCAGGCCTTAAAAAAAAAGAAAACCTTTTATAGGGCCGTGTATCTACTGTACGTTAAAAGCAGCATAAAATAAGATTACTCAAACAAACAAGAGTCTACAAAATTAAAGCTCTAGCTGGTTCGATCCCAGGAGGAGACACAAATCCCTGTGGGGTTGTGTCAGGAAGGGCATCCGGCGTAAAAATCAGCCAAATCAGACATGCGGCGCTACCCGCTGTGGTGACCCCTTGAGAACAAGGGAGCAGTCGAAAGTAGCTCTCTACTCGGGTGCATTTATTTACAGTAGTTGCTCTGAAAAACTGACTGGTTCATTAATGTAGGGCATGAAATATCAGTTGTGCAGACGGCAGCTCTTCTCTGTTCGTGGGGAGCACAAAGAATTCCCTTTGATGTTAACACTGACTCGGTTACCATTTGACGGATATATAAAATATTCACATTAACTTCAGAGGCTCGATGTTTGGCTGAAGCCATTTGCCAGTGACATGTTTTTCAGATCTTAGGTAAATAAATTCATGCGGGGTAGCATGAGTAATGCAGGTGAAGATGAGTGATGGGCACGAGCACATGTTTAAATGCACAGACTGTGATGAAACACCGAGTGTGAAGGGTAAGAGAGACGAATGAAAGCGTGCCTTTGTCTTTGGCTTGAGAACCCCTTTCAGAGTGAGCAATATGCCAGGAGTGTGATTGATTCAATCACGTTTACTGTGAAGTCAGCACTAACACCACCAGGAACTATACACTCCCAGCAAGCTTACAACATGCACTTCTAATAGACTGTTGAGGTATGTTGGGGGGTTTTCAAGCTTCTAAATTTAGCAGCCAATTAGAGTGTGGCTAAATCACTCATTAAAATTTGCAATTTGCAATTTTACACGAAATAAACAAAACCATGAGAGTCTCAAGTGGAATTAGATGACATATTAGCAGAAGGCTCACTAAAAGGTCAACACTTTTAAAGCTTCAATTACAGTCAAATTGTTTATTTGCTTCCAGTTCTCCAGTGTTCACGGGCTTTAAGTTACCAGTCATTCTTATTTGAGTGAAAGAAATTAAATCCAGGGAACAGCACAATGCAGTCTGCTAATAAAGGCGGATCCTGTTGACCGCACGCTGGCCCGAGCGACAAACGCGCTGTTTGGTCTCTTAGTGGATTTCACAACTCATTTAAAGAGGTGTGAACACAAAAAGCTGAAAAGGCAAGACGCAATGCACACAACAAATTACAGAGGAAGTCATTCTCCTCTGCGGCTCGCTGCGTTTCAGGCTATAATTGTGAACAATGCGGAGACTTTTGATATTAGTAAAAAAGAAGCAACATTTCTTCTCAAAGGATACTTTGATGGTTGTTTGTAACTCTGTGGTCGCAGAAAGCTCAGGGCCAAAAAACAAAACCAGTAGACAAAGCAGCTGGTGGCTATAGTAGCTCTAAAAGCAAACTTATGATAAATAAAGGAACTTATTAGCTAAGGGAGGCCTATTTCTATGACCCTGAAGACACAAGAGGTCCTTCAAATGTCAGCAGCTGCATGGTGCACATGTGCATGTCTGCACTGCGGCTGTGCAGCCCAGATAAGAAAACAGTTACCATCTGTGTTGTAATGGAGCTCTAGTTTTAAATCACGTGTCAAATTGATGAAACACTTGTGAATGAGGAATAATTGGTGTGACGAGTACATCAGAATTTGTCCGCCGTCCTCTGCCGTTTTTTTTAAAGGTGTGTGTCATATTATGCATCTGCACACTGTCGCCCATTTGTCACAGAATCAAAGTGAGGTTAAAACTGCCTAATTGGACTGCAGAGGAAATCGAGTGTGTCGCGTCTGCCTAAAGCTGGACCAAATCAAGGATTTCTCTGTGACACTGTTGTGAACAATCGAAAACGGCCGTCCAACGACTGAAAACGCTCTGCTTGTTTCACACTGTACTTATTTGTTAGCCTTAAATTGTTTCACAAAAGTAGGTCCAATTCCTAAACAGAATGCAAACCCAATTATTTCAAGAGACTGGGGGACGGTGAGCAAGGCTGGTGGATCCTTATAGATGAGTGGAAATATTTTGGCTTCTAGTGTCTAAGTTGGCTGGCAAAGAAAGCGGTTATTTTTAGCAGCATGTTTATGTAAGTGACTAACATGTTGTGGAATAATGAGGAGGCTCTCTGGGCCCTCGGTGGAGCTGCAGAGACGAGACTCTCAGAGCGGCAGAGGGTGATTGAAGGCAGCTAATGAGCAGGAGGGAAGAAAGAACACGGGGCAGAAATGACTTGGATAGTGAAGGCATAAAAATACAAAGGAAATAAGACAATTACCAATGGGAGGTCTCTGAAAGGCAGGAGTGAGAAGACAAGCAAACAGAGATGAAAATGGTGCTGAAAAATGTCATTGCAATAAGGCAGATAATTATCGTGGTCAGGGGAAAAAGGAAAGAAAAAGTACACTGGCATGAGAAAGCACTGTTTGATTTGACTGGCTGAAATTTTACCGCTAAAAGCCAAAGATTAAAAAAGAAAAAGAGTAGAGTACCAGTGAGCATCTCACTGCTGTGATTTATGAGCTCATTACTGCTTTCCAGCTAACACCCAAATTGTTTTATCTCCTCACTCATCAAAGCATTACGGTGAAATTTTCTACATTTGGTTGCGTAGTTAGCGCTCATTTTTATTTCTGTAGCAGTATGTTGAGCTCTGGTGCTATTTCAGGCGCAGGTCTATGACACAATAGACTTCAACGCAGTGACTCACCAAAAACACTGACAAACAAAACTACCCTCCTCTACCTAGATTCTGAAATCACCTCTCATTTTTCTTCAATAGCATATCCTTCACATCCTTTCATTTGCAGCCAATTTTCTCTCTCACACACAAGCACACACACACACAGAACAAGCGCTCTAGTACATTGTCTGGTACCTCTTCTCAGGGGGCGGTTCCTGATTGGCTGGTGGCGGTGGTGCTGCCTGCGCTGTTTCCTGCAGGTCAGGGATATTGGCAAAGTCATCTTGCTCTGCCACACCAATGGCCAAAGCCAGGACCACCAGCTTTCCTTCACTGGCTCCCCATAAAAAAATAAAATAAAATAAAATAGATAGAAACAGAGGTAGAGAGACAGAGAGGCAAGGAAAAAGAGAACAGATGCAAAAGGTTCGAGCATAAAGAAAGGCGAGGTGCAGGGAGAGAGAGGAAAAAGGAGAGGTCATTTTAGGTGACAGCGAGGGCTGAAAATTCAGAGGCAGAGAAAACAACAACAGATCATACGAGAGCAAACAGCAGAAGCGGCGACGGAGAAAATGGTCATAAAAGAGGAACTCTGCAACTCCACATAAAACCCCACAAAGTAAGCGCACAGTCCAGGGAAGGATATTAAGAGGACACCTTAAAGTGAAAGGCCAAACTGATAAAAATCGAATGATTTCAACGGGAGCGGGTACAGGCCGTCGGACAGCAAATACATCAGGAAACTCTGGGTAATGATTGTTAATGGATGTGATATTCAGGAGTTTGCACGTCAGCTTCCACGCATGTATAAGGTGTCTACAGGTGCGCGCACACACACGTCACGCAGGCAAAAAACACTACCCCCCCCAACACACACACTGTCATTTATCTAGTGATTTCACCTGCCTTCTGCTTTTCCTCCACATTCACCTTTCCCACTGAACATGCGAGGCGTCTTTCTCCAGAGTTAAGATTTAATTAAGCCTCATTAAGAAGATCTGGACTAATTGTTTCTATTTGAGCGATACAGTATCTTGAGGTGCACGGTGTGTGTCGTTTTCTGGGTCACGGCTCTCTCACTGCTGCACTCTTCTCATTTCATCATCTCTACTGTGCTACAGATTCTCACCAAATCTCCCCCACCCTTTTTCGCCCTTTTTTTTACCCCACCCCCCTCACCCACCATATCCCCCCTCACCCCTATGCACTTAATTCTCTGACTCCTCATCACTGCCTCCTTCCTGTCATCCACACCCACGGTTCTATAGCTTAAGCCTCTCGCTGTGTTACAATATCTCGGCAAAGAAATATATGGGGCTGCCAAGCCGCAGAGAGATATCACCCTAAACTTCACAATTTCATCTTTCTTGCATACCGTCGAAGGCTTTTACTGCAGGACTGTAAAGTCTGTTTAATAATCTCCCTTTTATACACCAGTAGTTTAAAAACTTTTATGTCTAGTAACCCTTTTCAGATTAACATGAGTTCCTGACACCATCTGTCACACGTGTATTCATTTTTCCAGCAACTGTATTCATAGTCCTTTTCATTGCAGTGATTTCAATTCATATATTCATTACTGCTGGCTAAATGTATCAGTTCCTTTTTTTTTTTAATTTCTATTTCTATAATAACTATTATTTTGTCTGCTTCAACCTCTCTGCCTTTTTTCTTGCTAGTTTTATATACACTCAGCTTAAACATTTTGCATTCTGGTGTTACAGCTCACTCAATATGAATGAATATATTGAATATATTTGAATCAGTTATTCTAGATTATTCTATTCAGATCCACTGAGGTACCTCGTTATCTGGTGATACTCGCCTCTGATTGTTTTTGTAATTCACGATACACCGTGGTAGCTCAAAGTGTGCCCACATCAGCCAGTGCCTTTGCTATATCTGTCATACTAGCAGATCTAACTTAGAGAACATTATTTAAGTTGCTTTACCTTGCTTACGTTTGCTTATGGGGCGATCGTGGCTCAAGAGTTGGGAGTTCGCCTTGTAATCGGAAGGCTCCTAAATCCTCCTTTTTATACTTTGCCTGACTTAATGTCATGCTTGCTCAGTTCTGTATGGGGGTCTTGCTGCTAGTCTCGTACAAGTGGAAGGGCGGGGGCATCCTAGATGGAATTTATCCTCCCAAATAAACACTGACTGACCACCTCATTAGGTACATCTGTTAAACGTCTCATAAACACAAATGTCTAATCAGCCAATCACGTGGCAGCAACCCCATCAGGCGTTTAGATATCATAGAGACCTCCTACTGAAAGCTCAAACCAAGCATCAGAATGGGGAAGAAGGTGACTTTTAATATTTCATAGTTGTTGGAGCCAGATGGGCTGGAAACTGCCAATCTACTGGGTTTTCCTACACAACCATCTCTAATGTTTATAGAGAATGATCTGAAAAACAGAAAAATCCAGTTAGTGTCTTAAAATGCCTTGTTGATGTCATGCGTAAAGGAGAATGGCCAGGCTGCTTTGAGCTGATTGGAAATCAAGCACAACTCAAATAACCAATTGTTTTATCTAAGGCGTGCAGAGGGCCCATAAAGCAGATGACCTCACAGCAGCAGAAGACCTCACCAGGCGCCACTCCTGTCAGCTAAAAACAGGAAACTCAGGCTGCAATATTCAGTTGGTAGGATCAGAATTTAAACAACATTCAGCATGGATCCATTCTGCCTTGTATCACTAACTCAGGCTGCTGGTGGTGTAAAAGTGTGGGGCATATTTTCTTGGCACACTTTGGGCCCCTTAGTACCAACTGAGTATTGTTTAACCACCCCAGGCTGCCTGAGTATTGTTGCTGATCATGTCCATCCCATTATTCTGAGGCTGTTTCCAGCAAGTTGTGGCAAAACTCAGAACATCTCAAACTGTTTTTTTGAACATGACAATGAGTTCACTGTACTCCACAGTCACCAGATCTCAATCCGGTAGAGTATGTTTGGCATGCAGTGAAACTAGAGATTCACATCATGGATGAGCAGCCGACAAATCTGCATTCACCAAAATCTCTGAGGAATGTTTCTAGCATTTTGTTGAAACTATTCCAAGTGGAATTAAGACAGCTCTGGAGTCAAAACGAGGTCCAACCCAGTACTACCAACGTATACCTAATAAGGTGGCTCTGGATGTATTTTTCCAATAAAAATGTTCAGTATTTTAAAAGTTATTTTATAATCACATTAAAAAAAATGTTATTTCAATAATGACCAATCCAATCCAAGGTGTCTCTAATAAAGTGGCTAGCAAGTATACAGTCTTCTTTTGTCTATAGTGGTTCTGATATAAATATTGCAGTCCAGGCATACAAAGCTAAGAGTCCCTGTCATAATATTTCAAACTATCAGCAGAATTAACCTGTACTCCTCATTGAGAACCACTGAATAATATAACATGGTCTATGCAGTAATACTGTAGATACTGTAGGTATGATGTTTATTGGATCTCTCTACTCTCATCACTTTTAAGTACTGTATGGGCAATATTGTTAAAGCACTTTGCTTGAGCCATTGAGCACTGGGAAGGAGAGAGACCATTTAGAAAAGACATTACAGACACTGGGATAAACGATCGATTTAAAGCCACAAAAAAGCCATGTGGTCAAACGGCTCCAAAAGTCAACTATCTGTGTCAATGACATCAACGCATTCCTTCAGCAATGATTCATCAGGACAAGGATTCTGGCCAAGATTGAAATTAACCGGTTTGAACAATGGGTCACGTCTATTACCAGACCGCTCTGTCATCAACCATAGGAGGTGTTCCTGTTGCAGCAAAGTAGATACAACGACAATGACCTCAATCTCACATTAGCAACGATGATTCCTATAGCTGACTATTACGAGCAATATTCTCAGTGACCTTGGTGCCTGCATGTGCTACGTTGCTGGTGCTCCGTTAGCTAGTGTTATACTGAAACACCAGAGAGGCTTTATAACATGTTTTTTTTTTTAAAGAAGAAAGAAACAGATGATGAAAGGCTAGTGTAAAACTGATTCAGTCGACATTAAACACATGTTACTTTGGCAGTGTCCTTGCTCATCCCTTCATCCCCCACCCCCCCACCCCCAAGTACCAATATGTTGTAGAGGAAATGGGTCCGGTGACATAAGATCAATGCTTCAGGGTTAACACAAATCTACACACAGCTCCTTAACCCCTGTTCTTATAGTGTTGCAGTGACATGTGGGCTGTGTGATGTACACACGGTCCCGCACACGTGAGCAGGCTGGCAGCACAACCAGCAGTTATACAGAGATGATGAAAGAAAAAGAAGGTGCCATTTTAGCTGCAAACACTCATGAAACATGGATTAGGCCCGCTGGTGTGTCTCCAAAACCAGATATTTAACAGCTATCCAAAGGGTGGCTCAGAAATAGCATGATCTAATTGGGTGAGAAGGAGTGAATGTAAAATATATTGTGACTTTTTTAATGAGACCAAATTCTGAATGTTCTGAACCAGCACCAGCAGCGCTGTCCTGTAACCACAATTGCAGCAGACAGGCTGAATGCCATCCAAACAGATGTTACTGTTTAGCAGAGCATGCAGCGTAAACATTTAACAATTTTGCCACAGAATGGGAGCGAAATGGCCTCCAATATGTCATACCTCCTTGCTATTTTTTCTTGCACATGGCATTCAGTCTAAATTTAGAATAATAGTTTTCTAACAAACTGCACAATATAAAGCTTTTAATTTGTTACAACCGAGGGGTGAAATGTTTTGCCTACATGATCAGAAGACTCATTATTCTAGGATTTTCAGGAGCCATATCGAGTTACTATATGTACCCAATAAATAATATGTACTATGTATTTTTAGTATAAGTGGGTGGATGACTTGGTAAAGACATACCGTGTCCTGCAGAGCCACATAGTATACATAACAGCAAAAAAGAGAAAAGGTGCTATTTACATTCATAACTGTACCCCTTATTAGCATGATCAAGAGAGTTTTCATCCAAGCCAATTTCTTGTCTCCTCATCTGCATTAAGCTTCATTAGCATGATCAGCTCTAACATTGTCTGAATTGCCTTTGTAAATGTACATATAGAAAGAGAGACTATCTCCTTGTCAGCAGTCAGATTTACCACAAGTAGTAGTGAAAGCAATGATTAAACTCGACTCTGAAACTCACAGTTTCACACACACTTATACATACGCTTATATAGACGCGCACTGTACAAATTTTGACAGACAGAAGTAATATCCTTCCCTGGATATCAGATGCAGACTGAAAGAAAAAACCTGAAGGGAAAAGGCAGAGAACAATATTTCATAAAGGTAAAAGCAGATTAAGTTATTACTTATTTACTGATGTATTAGAAGCAATTTTAGTCAATGGCACTAAGTCAAGCAGTAAAGAACACAAATGCACACAATAACTCTGAAAGACCTAGCGTATACTGTAATACACTTAGACAGAGGCCTGAGCAGAGTGACGCTAGTTTAAAGCATGAATGAAGAGTTATAGAGACTCACAGGAAGGACTTGACATCCAGCCCACGATTCCGGATCTGGTCCATCATGTAATCCCAGCTGCCCGGGTTGGCACGCGAGCGCCCTCCTGCTCCACCTCCCCTATAGCGAGACGCACCTGCCGCTGCTGCACCGCCCCGTGCACCCCGGGGACCACCTCGTGTACCTGCATCCCCACCCTCACCACTGTTGCCACCTCCCTCTCCTCTCCCAGCACCCCCGCCTCCCCCAGGCTGTCCAGGTGCAGTGTGTAATTGTCCCAAGCTCTGGGATGTGGTGGGGGGATGGCAGAGACCAGGGCCTGACGGGTGGATGAGAGGCTGCTGAAGGCTCTGCTGGCGCAGCAGCGTCCGAGGCCGGGCCGGCCCGGAGGGTAAGTGCTCCAAAGTGGAAGCATAGGATAACACTGGATCCCCAAAGCTGGGAGGGCAGAGGAGTAGGGAGGAAAGAGAGCGTGAAGAAGGCCACGGCCGGCACAGAATAGGATGATGACGAGGGGCAGAGGAGTCAGAGGTAGAAGAGGAATGAGAAGATTTAGAAGAGGAGCCGTGGCAGGAGGTGAGTTGGTCAGGAGTGGTGATGTCAGGTGATGAGATGAAGAAGAAAAGCAAAGAATCATCAGGGATGAGACAAGGTGGCACAGGGCAGTAGGGAGGCACAGCAGGAGAAGTCAGGTTGACATCAGGGTAAATACAGGAAAGTTCATCCAAACAGGAAGTTGATGATGGACGGATGGAGGACGAGGAAGGCGGAAGAGTGGTATTAGAGGACAAAGAGGAAGAGGGAGGAGTGTTGGGAGGTGGAGACAGGAGGAGGAGGAGAGAGAAAGAGAGCAACGTGAGGCAGCAGCAGTAACAGCAGTAGCAGAAATAGCAGTAGAAGGTGCAGCCTGAGTGATCGCTGTGTGCTGTGTACTGCTCATGGGGCTGCGCCGGGCAGCAGTGTGTAGACTGTGAGGTAGTCTTGTGCGTCTGAGTCAGACGTGTGTGCACCCTGTACGTCCGCGAGGTTTGAGCGTGCTGTTTGCATGAGGGTGTGTTTCGTGGTGCCAGCGGTCGGATGTGCACTGTCCGCACGGGCGTGGAACGGCTCTGTGCCACGTGACCGCGTCGAGACGGATGGGTCGTGGCTTTGCAGCTTCCTGGCCTCGTCAGCGAGGGTTTTTTGGTCTGATGAGAGATCACCATTTCCTCTACTCGTCAGTCAACTTTTTCCCATCCCTGACAGACTCTCCTCCTTTCTCTCTAAGTCTTTTTCGTCTTTTAAATATGCGGCGCACCTCTAGAGACATCCGAACAGCCAACCAAGTTCTACAGCACGACTCCCTCCCTCTGCCGGCCTCTCATTTTTCACTCCTCCCCTTAATAAATGCTGTTTTATTGGCTCACTGCCTTTCCTAAAATGTCACAAACAACATAAAGATGTGTCACACATCATATATGATCGTATTTGCATGAGTATGTTATAAATACTTCGTTGCTACTGTATATTTTGTCGGTTCTATTGTCACAAACATGTCATCATCTTTTTTTTTCTAGTTTCTTCTACTCCCTAAATATATCCTCCTCTTTCTCAGATCGCTGTGTAACCCAGACTACCAGAATTAGGTCATGAGAGAGCTATTCACATCAGTTAGGGGCAGTTTACTCCGCATTGCATTACTTCACCTAACACAGTTTTGCATAAAGCTTTTAGCACGACACACATCACATTTAACAGTCACAAATAAAAGGATAAAAAGGTCAGTGAAAGGTGTTGCAAGAGTTCAATGTTTTGAGGGCGGAACAAGGGAAAAAATAAAAGAGAGAATATGTAGAGTGGCTTTAGCTGGTAAGAGGAAAAAGGGAGAGGGAGATGGCAACGAAAAGAGAAGAGGGTGACGATGGAGGAGAAAATGGGGTGCGAGACACAAACACAAGAGACATAGACACTTACAGCGGCCTGAAAATAGAATCCAATTATAGACAGGGGCAAAATGAAAGATGAGAAGAGGAGAGAAGGAGGGAACGAGGAGTGAGGAAGTGATGAGCGTAAATGTGTTGTGGAGGAAGAAGTCCCACACATGGAGTGCCAAAGGGAGGTGCAAAAATCACAAAGTACCGAAAGTTAGCTGCGTCTTTTGCAGCACACTGAATATAGACCCCCAGTGATGTCATGCGTCATGGCTGGTGGGTACAGACAGTCAGTGACCAACACACAGTTCGTCTTTCAGCCTAAATTTTAATTAAAGGGAGGTGAGGGTGGGGGGGCTGCCAGCGTGTGGTGCATTATTTCAGTTAGTGTGCGAAAATGAGACTATTTCTGTGCACAAAGCTGTACTGTGCAGCCGTTCTGCATGTGTCAGCTGGAGGCCTGAGTCAGTGTGATACAGCTCGAGGAACTATTGTTATCTTCTCATGATGAGGTTTGCATTCCCTAGCACTCACACCTTGCGCTGTGCCCACACGCTTACATCACGCTGTCATCGAAGCTGCACCTTCCTCCCCTGCTGAACTTGACCTCGCTCTCCCTGTTTCTATTTTGAATGGATTCATTCAAGGCGCGAACTTGTAAGAATAAATGTCGTGCCGTGGAAAGGTGTTTATTCTGCTGCACGGCGACTGAAATGTTTGCTTTTTCGGCTCGGGTTCCGAACTCACTTGCTGGGTTTCAGTCCTCCAGACTGCATGTGGCCCTGGACGGTCTGCCACCTCCCGGCCTTCACTCCCTCTGTCACCATGCTCTTCACGCTGTCACTGCGATAAGGACCCCCCCCAGTATCCCCATGGCCAGTTGCCGCCCCCTTCTGACCCCCTGACACTGCCCCACTAAGAGAAAGAGACAGGGTGCAAAGGGATCCCATGGCAGACAGAGGGTATAGAGGGAGGAGAATAACGACAGGCAGAGGAGAAAGAGACCAAAGAGTGTGAGAGAGAGACACAGACACACAAACACACATACACAGACACACAAACACACACACACACGCACACAGGGAAATAGATTGAGCAACCACAGGGCTGAGGTGGTGAGACAGATCAGTAGACTGTGTGAAGGGGCAGGCCTATTTTCCAGGCCAAGTGAGAGGCAGGTGGATAAAAAAGGTTTGGAACCTATTGAGGAGAAAAGCAGGGAATGGGGCAAGGAGAACAGAATGAAGGAGGAGGAGGAGGACGAGGGGGAGGAGGAGAGGAATTTACTGGGAGCCTGTGGAGGATGGAAAACCAGCAACAAGTCCCAGCTTTGGGCCTGGAGGACCAAAACTCTAACTGGCAGCAACAGTGTGCAGACACTAGTCATTGAGTTGAGATGTGCTACTTTATATGGCATTATATTCACTGCAGCAGCTTAGAGGATGAGTTCTGTTTGTGTGTTTCATCCGAAGCTGTTAAGTGCATCTGATCCTGATCTCAATGTCTCATATTTCATTTAGAGTATGTAACATTACTCAGAAATTAGTGAAATTCTTGAAACTCCACAGTCGAAATTACGGGGAGGGCAATCAGATGACAATGGCTACAGATACAGTGATTAATCAGTGTGTTCATATTAAGGCATGTCATGCCTACAGTGAAAGCATTGACGATCAAAAATAAAGAACATTAGTGCCCTCTGGTGACATGACTACATTTCATTAATATGCAAGGTCCTCCTGCTCTTAAAGACAAAATATATGAGGTAATGAAAACACAGTGAGTCCACGTGGGTACAGGAGGTGCGAAACTTGCACCGTGCCCGTTTAAAGGTCACCTTTCACATGAAACTCTGACCAATTGACCTGACAGCGCTGGTGGATAAGTCATCAATCACAACAACAACATAGATGACACTGCTGGAGCAACGGTCAACACAGGAGACATGAGCCTCATTTATCGAACTGAGCACAAGGGGGACGCTTTTACTTTTCATTAACAGGAGGAAAACATCAATAAGTGGCGCTATGAATCAGAGTATTCACAGATGTATAACGCTTTTAGACATCAATCCTGTTTCTGACTGAACTACAGTGAAAGCTTAAGAGATTTAAAAAAGAAGTAAAGCCGCATATTATTTGGCCGTTTTTTAAAGCCACCAGATAGATAAAATATTGAGTCTAATTAAAGTCACTCCCTAAGCTTGACTTCATAAATTTGAAAGATATCAACAGACTACAGCCACTTTTCTAAGATATTATGGTGGCTGCTGACTGCTCCTGACAAAAAATGTATAGTTTTATTTTTTTTTAAATGATAGAATTGAACTTCAAATCCAATAAATCCTTAAACACTGAGAGCGATCCTGCTGGATAGGAAACCTGTTTGATAAATGAAGCTCAGCGTCATTACAGAGACTGAAAGCTGCTGATCTCAAGAGAGTTTCAAACAGGAAATGATTTCCCAGCTGTCTGTTGGCTTTAGAGGCATATTATTGGTTGATGTCACAAGGTCAACCCATCTCTCCTTGGGAGAAATAAGTTCATAATTTATTCAGCTTCTAATTGAGTGTTTGCTTTTGATTTTAAACTGGCTCACACGTTATTGAAAACAGCCTATTTAACCATTACTGAAGTCAAAAGTTCATCTGTGTATGTTCCGTGAAAGCAAGTCCAGCTGAAAAGACGTCTATAAGGGCAATCAAGAAAAACCTTTAAAAGATAGTTTGGGTTGAATTGAATTTGCGCTATACACTGTAAGCAAAATTGAAATGAACTGAAGGTGAACTTCTAAAGAAACGAAGATGAGGGTCTATCGTGTGGCAATTTGAGATCAGCAGCCATCATCTTAAGGCATTTTTCAGACGCAAATGCATATAGCCACTGTGTTCATAAACACATTGCTGCCTCCTTTCTCCAGGCATTTTTTTAACACGCACTCCTCAATGGCTAGGTCTGGTAAAGATGACCAGTTATTAAACACTTTATCAGACATATGCCTGGTAGCAGGGTGTCTAAACTGTGAGCTCTCTCAGTGCCCACAGGGGCATGGCCTTGCCAATTCTTTATTGGAATCAAGTGCCTAGTGGATGGAAAAATAAATAAATAAATAAGAGCTTTCATTGCAGTAAGGAAAAGCAGTGTTACCATGAATTCCAAAAAGATAAACAACAGATGCAGTTCAAGTATTTCAGTGTTAGTAGCAGCACATGTTAGATTTTATACTGATGGGATTCAGAAAGAAGCCACAGATGGATGTAAACGGCAGGCGAACACTGGCACAAAACTGCAACCTGGTGTAACGGTCAACCCTCCACCGCCACGGCAACAACAACAGCAACCAGCAATTTTTAGCGAACACAAGGAAAAGGAGACGGAGATTACAGAGAAGGTGATTAAAGTATACACATCTCTTTTCTTTTTTTTTTGCTAAGGGGAACTACGAGGGTTGTCCGTCTCCATGGTTACACTCCATGGGAGAGAGGTTAGAGGTCAGGAGTTAGTGTTTAGCGGCAGGGCTGTAGGGAGTAGGGGGGCATCTGAACATGCGCCTCTGTGTTCATTTAAAGGTGACAAGATGTGAGGAGAAGCAGCAGAAATTAGCCTGCAGGGTTTACGCCGCTGTGCTGCAGTCGGAGTCGAACAGCCATTGCGGGATGCTGAAATGTGCATGTATGGCATTTCCCTCACTCACATTTCCCAGGCAGATTATGAGTAATCATTACTAACCCTTTGTGCCCTCGGGTGTGCTAGCATTGGATGGATTACTATAGATGGTGGAAATTAGATTAAACAAGAACAACAACAAAAAAACCAGGTCTTAAAATGTGCAGCCTGTATTTTATGCAACACTGTGACATTTATGGATTATGGCTTTTTTTTTAAAAAGGCCTTTGGCTAAACAGCCCCAGTTATTCATAAGAAAATGTGGGCCTAAGGAACAGAGACATAATGGAGATTACAAAAGTAGGTGAATTTAATAAGCTGTCATGCGTGATAACAGCCACATCGAGAAGTTCAATTTGATGATTGACTAGCAGTGGCGACTAGACAACTAGGAAACAGGGACGGTGGAAGGGTAAGGAAAGGAAAGGAAAGGAATGGAAAGGAAAGGAAACTGGAGTGGCACTGCCCCTGCCTCATTACAGCCCTGCTCAGGGGAAAGTCTCTTACCAGCTTTGGACCAAGACTCACTTGAGCGTGAGGCGCGGATCTCCATATGGGGCATAGGGAGAAATGTTTAGTACGAACTCCTTGGGTGGATAGGAGCTCCACCTCTGCTGCACTGTGCTGCTGTCATTGTTATTCCAAAAGTCTCTGTCTAGATCACTGTGGCCAGAGAGAGAGACAGGTCAGAGCAACACAACTATGGACAGCCTCGACACCAACCAACCATTCCCAACAGCCGCTCCTCGTTTTGGAGACGATGCAAGGTCGGTTTGAAGAAGAGGGTTGTTCTTAGAGCTGCGTCAAATGGGAGTTTGAAACAAAACAAGTCCAGATTCATTTCTATCTTTCTATATGAAGTAAACAAGCCACCATAGTGGTGTGACTGAAAAGTAAATAAATAAATTTAAAAAAAAACAGCAGCCTGGAGGAAAAAGGCATTCACTGAAAGCTTTTCATAGCAATGTACTGTAGCAAAGACACAGAGACAGAAAAAAAAGGAGATAGAGCAAGAGAAGAATTATACTCTGATGAATACATACAGCATGTGATTACATTCTGTTCATTAAGCATGGTACCACTGATGAGAGACATTTGAGTAAACATTAAGAAGTCTGGCCCCCGTCCTTCGCGTGAGCAGTGAGAAAGCGTGAACACATGAGACAGAAGGCAGAGAGGTAAACTGTAGACAGTCATAGAAGGGGAGAAAAAGGTGAGCAGAATCACTGATGTCATACAAATCACACAGCAGTGGTCAGAGCTGCAGCGCGGGGACAGAGCGGGAGAGAAAGGCGATACACAAAGAGAAGGAGTTCAAAGCTGAAATGATCAACAGAGCACAGCGATGCTGCTGGAGCCAGTGAGAGAGAAAATGCAAGAAATTAAGAGTTTAAAACAACCCAAGTCAGAATACATTCACAGAAGCTCGTCTTTAGTGCTCAAAACCGTTCAAACGGAAAATAAAAACACGGCGCACACACGGAAAAATAAGCTGGAGCGAAATCAGGCTACAGGAGAAAAGAAGTGATGAGCAGGTTAACAGAGGCATTTTGTGGAATAAAGTGGAATACTCTGAATTATGATTCTGACATTTTCTGGTACTGACCTATGGCCTTGTTTTATCAAGAACAGAAAATACCTTAATACTAGTTTGAGCCCTGCAAGAAATGTTAGAAAAAACACATCCTCCTGAGCATTTCACTGTGAATGCTCGAGTCCCCGCTTGTTTTACTTGACCCTGAACCGTCTTAAGTGATGCAGATGTGCGGCACTTAAAGGAGACCTGTCTTACATCCAATAAGATAAGTGCAGGAGCAGACTCGTCCAGCCAAAATCTTCACAGGTAAGATAATGCAGATTTAATCTTTACTGATTAAATCACTAACCTTTCATTTAATGTCTCCTGAACATGCTCTTGTAGAGATTGCCCTCTTCAGGATAGAACAACGTGGGCTCTCTTTCTTTTTTTGTGTAGTGTACATCGAGGGACTTGAAGCTGAACCAAATGGACTTCATTATCACCAGATTTTTCTACCCATACCAGTTACCAGGCACTTACTTGATGGCTTTCTTCTCCCCTCGCCCACGTGCCGAGTCTGGAGTGTCTGCTGTTTCCACTCCTGGCTTATTCCTCTTCCCCTTGAGCCAAGAGCAGGGGGATGACAGAAAAATAATAAAAACCAAAGGTTAGCTTAGATTTCTCCTTTTGAAGCCGTGTTTTTTTCAGTCCTAAAATGAAATGTAAATGCCTCTCCTGTTATCTCAGGAACACTGTGTCATCAGTCCTTTACCTCACGGTCTCCTGATTACACTAATCAAAGTCAAATCATATCTGCAGTGAAGAGCCATTTCTGACTATGACTATGAGACTGGAGTGTCTGTTGTTTCCACTCCTGGCTTATGCGTCTCCCCCTTGAGCCAAGCGGAGGGAGGGGATGACAGAAAGCAGAGAAACAAAAGGTTAGCTTAGATTTGTCCTTTGAAGCTGTGGTTTTGCTGTACTGATTTCAAGTGCGAATGCGTCTCCTGTTATCTCAGGAACACTGTGCCATTGGTCCTTTACTTCTTGGTCTACTGATTACACTAATCAAAGTCAAATCAAATCTGCAGTGAAGAACCATTCCTGACTATGACTATCATTCGCACCACCCTAAAAATTTACATGGCAATTGCCTGTTGAAGGTAATCTGCTGGGTGTTGCAGAGAAGCCTCTTGAAAGTCCTGCAAAAGCCTTATTTCAAATAGCTAGCACATTACCTGCAGTAACCAAAAAGTAAGGTCGGCTGTGGGCATTCTTCTGGAAAAGCTCATTTCAATTAAAGGTGCTTCACATATGTCATACTGAAGGTAAGCTCTATTGACACTTTGCTGGAAGTGGAATAAGGGGGGAGATCAGTCTGAATAGTCCCTATCCCACAAAATACAGTGAATGCAACTCTGAAAGTGATGCTCTGATACACATTGAGGATAGGATGGATAGGATTCTCCTATCTCCTTGTTACATTTCGCTCTAGTAGCCATGAAAAGCCAGAATCTGGTAGCCAGATTAGCCCAGCTAATTACAAAGCAGCAACACGGTGCATTTAGGCAAGTAAAGTCGACGTCCTGCTGAAGATCACACTAAGCATTAGAATGAGGAAGAAAGGTTGAAGTGACTTCGAATGTGACATAGTTCTTGGTTTCAGATGGGCTGGTCTGAGCATTTATCTACTGGGATTTTCCCAGACAGCCATCTCCAGGGTTTACAGATAATCTCCCAAAACAGAGAAAATAGTCAGTGAGCAGCAGATCTCTGGGTGAAAACTGTTATGTGAGGGCTGCGAGCAGGCAGGAATGGTGGACCCAAAGTGCAGAAGCTCGGAGGCAAAAGGTGAACTCAAAACAGCTTTAATGTTGAACTCAAAAAGGTAACAAAACTGAGACTCCAAATAAACTCAGGCAAGCAGCCAAAACACACAGCATCGTAAACAGTAGATCACAACACAGAGAAACACAGGGCTTAAATACACAGAGGGAGCAATCAGGGAATGGGTAACAGGAGGGAAACACAGCTGGGGCAAATCAGGCCTAACGAGACAAAGGAAGCAAAACCAGATGCATTTACATGACACAGACTTTCAAAGTAAAACAGGAAACATAACACAGAGACGCGAAATTACAGACAGACTCACAGGCAGGCACTACAACAGAGGGAACAGAGACGTGGGACCAGGGCAGACACAGACACTGACTGGACACGGGGATATAGCAGACAGGCGAGACAGCAAGGATTACACAGAAACATAAATCATAAGACAGAACTCTAACAAAGAAACCAAAGAATAGAAATGATAAATAATATAATAAACTGAAAAACACTGGGTGAACGACCCAGGCATCCTAACAAAAATGTCTTGTTGACATCAGAGGTCAGAGGAGAATGGCCAAACTGCTTCGAGCTGATAGGAAGGCAACCATAGCTCAAATAATCACTTGTTACTAAGGTTTGCAGAAGAGCATCTCTGAAATGATAGCACATTGAACCTTGAAGCAGGTTGGCTACAGCAGCAGTAGACCACACTGGGCACAAACAACTACAAAAACACTAGAAGATCGGAAAATTGTTGTCTGGTCTTGCGAGTTTCCATTTGTGCTGCAACAGTTCAGATGGCAGGGTTAGAATGTGCTGTAAACAGCATGAAAGCACGGATCAGTCCAGCCTTGTAACAACATTTCAAGCTGGTGGTGGTCTGTTGGTTTGGAAGAGATTTTCTTGGCAGAACTTTGGATCCATTAGTACAAACTGAGCATCTTTTGAATGCCGTAACCTACCTGAGTAATGCTACTGACCATGTCCATCCCTTTATGACCACAGTGGGCCCATCTCCTGAAGACAGCACACTATGCCAAAGAGCTCAGATCTTCTCAAACTGGTTTCTTGAACGTGACGGTGTGTACACTGTACTCAAATCAGTCCATAGTCACCAGATCACAATCCAATCAGTAAAGGAAGATTATCATCATGGGTATGCATTCCCCAAATCTATGTGATGTTATCGTGTCAACATAGGAATGTTTCCAGCACCTGTTAACTCTATGCCATGAAGAAATAAGGCAGTTCTGAAAGCAAAAGGGGGTCCTGTACCCAGTACTACCATGGTAGATCAAATCTAGATCTAAAAGTGGTTGGTGAGTGTATTTTTCCACGTCATTTTGAAATCACATTTGCTTTAATAACAAAACTAATCATAATTTTGATCTTAATAACATGTAGAGAAAACACAAAGGAAAAATCAACCATATATTCTGACTGCCTCTGGACTGACTCACTTCTACATGATCGATGCTCAGACAAAGCGAATCTATATGGAAATGCAAATGTGTCAGAATCTATATACTGAATCCCAGCAGGCAAACTGACACTGTGGCTTTGGATCCTGTTGAACTAGTTTCAAAGCCAGTGTTGACAATAACACTGCTGAGAAAAAATGATAAAGCCCACACAGCTCTACTGATAATATCCATTGCACACAGTGAAACAAAGCCACTCGCCTATTGTATAATCAGCGCTAACCTAAATTGGAAAGGTCCCCAAATAAATAAAGACTGATCTGACAGGATGACTCGCTGAACAGCTGCATACAAGAGGTGTATGCAGCTGTTATTATAGACACAGAGCTGCACTGAGCACATGTCCTCAGCCTATTCATGAACTTTTAAAGCACATTTTTGATATGACATGCTGGCTAGAGACCTAAAACCAGCGATTATGATTTCTTACACCATTCCCTATACAAATACTTGCACATAGGCAAACACAGTATTCTTGAACGATCATTTCTGGGAAGGCAGAACTGTCTGTATTTCTGTGAAGCGAGGACAAACTATCAAAGGAAACTCATGCATCATTCAACGCTATCGTGAAATTTTCAGGAAGGTGGGAAGACACAGATGATGAGTGAGAGTCCAGTACAGAAAGAGGGCTGAGGGCTGAAAATAGAAATCAAATTTGAAAAAAAAAAGAAAAGAAACAGAAGATGCTACCAGAAAGGAGAGAAAACAAAGGCGGTGCAGAACAGCATGAGAGACAAAGAGATGGGAGGAGGGGGGACAGGTGCAAATAGTGAACTGAGTGAAGCAATGAGTGACAGATAGTCCCGAGCGGGTTGGATGTGAAAACAAGGAAAGAGTCGAACACTCTGCAGTGGGCACTGAGTGACAAACACACATCTGTCTTTCCGTGCACGTGCACACACACACGCACAGCTTCAAATCCATCTCCTCTTCACTCTTCCTTCGGCTCATTCACAAGAATGGATGGCAAACACTCTGCTTCTGCCTTCATGGGAGGTGTGGAGGCTACAAAAATAGTGATGAATACAACGGCACAGACATGAGACGAGAAATAATGAAGAAAATGAAGTCAATATTTCAAATGGCGGCTGAAAA
The DNA here is from genome assembly GCF_018398535.1 of Haplochromis burtoni. Taxonomy (NCBI): domain Eukaryota; kingdom Metazoa; phylum Chordata; class Actinopteri; order Cichliformes; family Cichlidae; genus Haplochromis; species Haplochromis burtoni. Next base: position 201,087 of record NW_024582685.1, on the reverse strand, counting down.
AAAAATTTGTTTTTTGTCTTCTTCTTTAATGGCAGGGAGTTTACAACGATCATAGTATTGGGTGGTGTCTGGCTCTGTGCCATTACTTCATAATAGTTCCAACTCTTATGATGAAGCAATTATAAAAGATACCCAAATTGCACTGAGGCTCCACTTAGAGAAAAAAAAACAATCCACTAATACGTTTTAACAATCAAACTGCAGCAGAGCAGGTTACAAATTAAATTATTGGAATATAGAAGGGCTGTAGAGCAGGACGTAGTGGAACTAAGAACCCAAGGCTCTCCAAAAAAAAGAGTAATTAGGCAATTAGCAAACATTTTCAAATATTACATAATCAGCATTGAAAGCAAAATAATACTTTTGGTTGAATAAATAGGCAATGTCTTGTTCTTTATCAGCTCTGGCTTCTCTCAGCTGTCTCAATTAGTTTTAGTAATGTGTTCATAAACTTTACTGATGGAAACGTCATTTTGCAATATATATCATTTAAATGCCTGCAAAAGAGTTCAAGAGTGACAGCGGGCCCTAAATCCTGAGTTTTTTGGATGCATTGTGCTTTTAAGTTTTATTGTGCCACTTTATGTTGCTGCAGATTATGCAAGCGCCTGGCAGTTTGTCCCCTCAATTGTGCAAATAAAACATAATTTTGTTGAAGCCATGTTTGGAGGTCTTTTTTTATCAAGGACTAAAGCAAGCCACTCTAAGGATAAGAAGACAGCGAGTTCTTTAAATCAGGCCAAAATAATGTGTTTAAATTTGAGTGAGTGGAAAAAATAAATTGAGTCAGGTCAGGTGACATTAGCAAAATACTGCATCTCAATACTGAATGCCTCAGTTTGTTTTTCATTCCTGATGAAGAGCTGCCCTTTTTATAACCTTCATGTGGATGATTCATTTCTGTTGCATTAAATATTGCAAAATTGGAATTTAAAAGCTTTACAACAGGTTTAATAGAATCACTGCCATTGGCTCCTTTTTCTGATGCTGTTATTCATTTGTCGATCGTAAGTATTTGCTGTGGTTTTCTCTGGGTGGGGTTAGCAAGGATAAGCAAGCTTATTAAAATTTCAAAAATGTTCCAAGTAACTCTTATCTATAGCCCTAAGGCTTTCAATCTTTTTAGTTTTTGAGCTGTCACTTATTAAATTTGGGGAAATTTATTAAGGAAAACCAGCAAATATGTCAACTATTGGCTAACTATTCATTCTAGACATGTAGTCTTTCATGCTTCATCATGTCTTGAAAACTCGCTGGATGCCCTTTTTTGGAGAAGAAGAAGTTTTTATATGATACAATATTCAGGGTTCAATGTAGTGATATGGCCATGTAAACATTAGACAATTTAAGCTTTTTTATTGTTGCTTTTTTTACTGGTGTAATTTTACTATGCCATCTGAAACAGGTCATTTGTAAATGAGATATTGAGTCTAAATCAGAATACGCGTATAAATAATGGTTAAATAAATATGGGTTTGCAGCTTTAACCAATTCAACTCTTCTGTGAAGGCTTTCCACAAGGTTTAGGAGAGTGTTTATGTGAATTTTCACCTCTCTTCCAGAAGCTAATTTGTGAGATCAGACGCTGATGTTGGATAACCCTGGCTTGCAGTCTGCTGTAATTCATCCCAAAGGTGTTCTGGCAGGTTGAGGTCAGGACTCTGTGCAGGCCAGTCAAGTTCTTCCACTCCAGACTTGCAAAAAAGGTTTGATTTTGCTTTGTGCATGGGTGTGCACTTATGTTGAAACAGGAAGAGACCATCTCCAAACTGTTCCCACAAAGTTGGGAGCGTGAAATGTCTTGGTATGCTGAAGCATTAAGAGTTCCTTTCACTGGAACTAAGGGGCTGAGCCCAACTCCTGAAAAACAACCACAACACTATAATCCCCGCTCCACCAAACTTTGGCACAATGCAGTCAGACAAGTACCGTTGCCCTGGAAACCACCAAAATCAGATTACTCCATCTGACTGCCAGACGGAGAAGTGTGATTCGTCACTCCAGAAAACACATCTCCACTGCTTGCCGGTGAGTCCAGTGGTAACGTCCTTTACACCACTGCATCCGACGCTGTGCATTTCGCTTAGTGATGTAAGACTTAGATGCAGCTGCTTGGCCATGGAAACCCATTCCATGAAGAATACACAGTCTACACACTGTCCTTCAGCTAATCTAATAGCCACGTGAACTTTGGAGGTCTGTAGCGATTGACTCTGCAGAAAGTTGGCGACCTCTATGCACCTCTGCATCTGCTGACCCCACTTTGTGATTTTAGAGTGACTTATTCTTTCACAAATGTTTGTAGAAGCAGTCTAACGCCTAGGTGCTTGATTTCATAGACCTGTATCCATGGAAGGGATTGGCACACCTGAATTCAATAATTTGATTGGCTGAGTGAATACTTTTGGCAATATAGTGTAACTTGCCAGCTGTCTCCAGAGAGACAGTGTCTGAGCTACATGACCAACAAACTAATTCAGCCCCCACACACACAAACATAGACACATGTATTTACTTTTGTCATTGATATAATCTGATCAATACTTCTTGTTTTGTAAGAGAGCGTTGACTTGATGTTGACTCTACCGTACTCCTTTTAATTAGCCACCTTACCCAAAACTGAGTTTTCTCATCTAATTTGTAAGACTTGCTGTTTCTTGTTGTTCAGTAAGCTACGTCTTCTTTTGTCTTATTTTTGTCTAAAACAGAGCGAATTAAGACTGTACAGGCTATTCTGAATTATTAACTACTACTTATTAACTTGCCGATTCTCTTTGTTTTCTGTATTTGCTCCATCAGATAAGTGAGCTCAGACGAGTGAACAAAGGCTTGATGCTGGACTGCCCAGGGTAAAGCTGAGGGTTTTCTTGAAGGAACACATGAGAGGAGACTGAGTGAAACTACCACTTTCTCTGTCTCTGCTGGCAGTGCACTGCCTTCCAACACCCAGCTGTGTTTGTTTGCTGTGAATTAGCAGGCAGCAAGAGTCTACATGCTCGCTCAATATTACCCACATCACACCATAATTAGAGAGGAGTGCACTATTAAAATGGTCGTCTGCTGCTAAATCATCAAGTGATCACTGAGTTTTTAGCATCTGTCAAAACATTTTTATATACGTATGTGTACCTGTAGTATTTTCTGACATGAAGAAGTATGTAATGGCGGAAAGATAAGACACAGAAAGAACCGACACCGCTTTCCGTCATTGAACGTGACAGGTCAAGAATCCAAACGTTTACATACTGTGCAGTTACTGTAATTTTCCCGATGATTGTGACAATTCTCCTTTTGAAATTCTGCAATTATCAATTTTCACATCTCCCCCCTCCTCCGATGAATGTAATTACTATCATCCCATTAACGACTGTGAACTCCTGACACCCACTTAATGCAAGCAAAGTGCCGAATGTTGTTGATACAAGCCCAACAGGGACTGAATCAGGCTGCGACTGTGGTCAGGTCCAATCTCAACCTCACTCACAACTATGTCATGGATCAAACGGCACAGGGCTCACAGGAGCAGGCGGAGAGTTTCTGAATGCCAAACAGCCACTGCTGCCCAAACAGATGTTAGCTGCATCACCTCTGATATCTCAAAATCTCTCCCAACACCTACAACACAAGCCCCCGCTGACGGTCCTCAGCTTCTCAACGCACGAGCTCATCACTGCATTATCGTCTGTACTTCCTTTAGTTGTCAGGATGGAAGAGCACAGAATAATTACTTGACTAAAAAAAGCAAATATTAAAAAAATATTAATTGATGCCAGCGAGTTTATAAACAGCCATGAGCAAACAGGAAGTCTAAGGAGAAGCATTCAATTTGTAATACTTCCAGGGGGCTTAAATAACAGAGAGCTAAGCAAGAAGGAGGCTTCAGGATGACTGCACATGAGGACTTTTTAAATAAAAACCCACTGCACTGGTTGCCAGCTCTAAAACACCGAAAGCAACACTCGCCCAAAATGTCTTGTCTATTAACCTATGAATCATAAGCGAAAGTGGCATGGGCCCACTCGCAACTGACACGTGAAGCTTCAGGCAAACATTTGTTTTTATGAAAGCTGACACTGTCAAAGAGTACACTCAGAAATATCAAAAATTAGAGTTTTAGACATGGACTGGCCCGCGGTGGCTTTAGATAAAATGAGCATCAAATGATCGAATGCTGAGAGCTTTTTTCCTAATGACAGTATCATGTGAATAAAAAAAACAAAAGCCTGTGTGATTTTGTATCATACCATATATTGCAGGTATTTAAAATAACAGGGCTTAGTTGGAAGTTACTGTGATAAAGCAAATTATACTGTATGTGCACTCTACTCATGCTTTCAGGCAATACGGCACTGCCACGGAAAATAACAGAGATAAAGAGCTCCAGCTAAGTGTGGATGCGGAAACCTTTTGTAGCGCAATTTATGTTAGAAGAACAGATTATATAGCTGCCAAGCCTTCATTGTTGTTAGCCCCATATACAACATAGGCATTTTGAAGACGATAAGATTAACGTGGGAAAATGATTTTGAACAAGATTAGCAGTTTTTGTGCTTCGTCAAAGTGCGCTGTTTTACCAATAACAAGTTTCTCATCAATGCAAATGACCGCCATTCATCTCAGTCACACTTAATTATTTTGTACATCAACCGTCTGCATTTAATGTGGTTTCACACCAGTGGGCGGCTGACATTTTTCTCAAAATAAGTGGTCCAAAGATTACAAAGGCCTTAATTAACATCTTAATGCCACTCTGTATAACCCCCCGCCACAGCACACACACGCACAAAAGCACACGCTCTGATGTAAACAGTGTAAGATGCACAGATAAGAAAAAAACATAAGTACGCAAATTGGTATCTTCAATGAGATGGTCATCCTGTGCCTGAGGCACAGTTTTTTAGGTTTGTCAATTTAGACTTGTTGTTTATATGAGCCTGGGAAGTTTTTTTTTAGCCTTCATAAATTAATGGCACAGAATTATAATACCTATTTCCCTCTTGCCAAATACCCTCATGTCAGACCTGGTTTCCTGGCACCTCTCAGGTGGAGCAGTAGGCTGGTCTTTCTAGTTTTCTGGAGCTTGTGCACCTGTTTCTCATCAGCTCATCAAGGATGCAGTATTAAAGACCGGCTCAAGCGGACTTGTTGCCTCTTCGTTGGTGGTAATCAGGGTTCGTAGTGGTTTCTCACGGTTCCGTTCTCCATGAAATTCCTAACCTTGCTTTCTGTTCTGTTTCTCTGGTGAGTGGCCTGGTGCAAAGACAGCTGGAAACACGTCTCTGAATTTCCTTGCCCTGTGGAAAGTTTCTGGACCACTCCTTCAAACTCGGTTCACCTGCGCTCTCATGCTGGTTTCCTCCTGCTGAGGGAAAAATGCTTTCCAGTTTCTAATCTGCCTGCCCATTTTCCACCCCATACTCTCCCCTCCAAGCTCCTGTAAGGAGGCAACTTTCCTGTCCAAATATACTGTTCAGTTGTTTCTTGTCCCTGAATCCTGGATTTGGCTCCATATTTATTGGCATTATGACAAAACATAATGGAGGGTTTAACGTAATGACTGAGATCTTGAATTTGGTTGAAGATGTAGGCTTACCAGACACGATTAGGTACTCATTTGTTTTCCTTCAGAACTATCTTAATTCTTCATTGCATAGATTAAACAAGGGGCTGGAAACAGTCCTCAAAGGTGCTTTACTGGATTGAGATCTGGTGACTGCAGGCCATTAGAGTACTGCTATGTTCAGGAAACTAGCTTGAGATTATCTGAGCCTTGTGACATGGTGTGTTATTTTAAAAAGATGGGTACACGGTCTTGGCATGGTCAGCAACAGTACTCTGGTAGTTTCCACTCAGGGACCCAGAGTGAGCCATGAAAATATGAAAACTATATTGCACACCATTAGACAATGACCAGCCTGCACAGTTTCTATAAGGCAGGATGGATCCATGCTTTCATGCTGTTTTTGCCTAATTCTGACCCTACCATCTGAATGTTAAAGGACCAATTAAGACTCATCATATCAGGACATTTTTCTTTTCAATATTCAATATTTTGTTTTTTTGCACCTGTATGAATTGTAGTCATTGGTGCCCAGTGTGGTCTGCTGTGGCTGTAGCCAATCTGCTTCATGACTTGACGTGCTATGATTTCAGAGATGCTCTTCTGCAAACCTTTATAACAAGAGAGTTGAGTTCCTGTTAGCTTCCTTTCAGCTTGGAGCAGTCAGAGATCTGCCGCTCACTGAACATTTTCTCTGTAGAGATGTTGGTGTGGGAAAATCCCAGCAGGTCATCATTTTCTGAAATACTCAGACCAGCCCATCTTGACCTTGTCTAAATGTATAAATGCACTGAGTTGATGCCATGCCACTGGCATTAGCAAGGATGTGAACAGGTAAACCTAAAAAAGGGGAGGTGAGTGTATTCCTCTTAGCCTTCTTTTCACAAATCAAATATTAGCTTAAAAGCCTGATTGTAATGTAAAATTACCCCATTTTTTAATTAAATCAAAGCCAGGTCCAATTAAAATAAATCAGTGATATTGGCTGCCTTCTTCTTTATTCTTGCTATTGTTAGAAAGCATGACATTTGCAAGAAGAAGAAAAAAGCTTTCTGTTTTATAGATGATAACATATCCAACATAGTGCTAGAAATAAGCTCCTGAAAACAATACAAATAAAAACTATAAAAAAAAAACAACTATAATAACTGTGGTGTGAGGACAGTTGCCCACGCAGGGTCATAAGGCCTAAAGATCGGCCCCCTATCCCAGCCCCCTGCTCCTCTGTGGCTGCTGCACAGCACTATCACAGGATGGAAATAAGATCCATTTACAGCAGTGCTCTGGAGAGGACCTAAGGGACTTTCCAAGGTAGTGGCAGCAGAACTACCTCCATCCACAGCAGAAAACTGGGAGTCATTCACTGCTCCATTTACTTTAAAGTGGAATATCAAATATAATGTGATGTTCCACTGAAGCAAACAATAGAAAGCCTGTGTTGTACCTCTGTTGCATTTCAGCACAGATCATTTCCTCCCTATATGTTGTAATGGCATCAAGAAGTAATCTAGATACAGTCACCTTGCTGGCGATACAAATGATATTATGTAGTGAGACATGTGGTGTGTGGAGCCTGTTGCAGTGCCAAATTCTGCCATCTGTGGACCAGTAAGTTTAACAGCAGCGTGATGGTGAGCTCAAATAAATAGGAGTTGGAGCCAACAATAAATGTGAAATAGGTGACCCGTGTTCCTCGGTTGTACAAGCACAGGATGAACCTGAAACCAATTAACTTTAGAGGCATGTGAATATAAAAAAATAAAAAAAAGAATCAGTCAGCCAAAGTGCCACCAGCCCATACCGCTCGGTCTGTCTAAAGAGTGGTTGCCTCCCTTTAATCAATCACATTTCATACCACATAATCACGATGACATGCCCCCTGTCAGAGGTCAGTCTTTTTGATCTGGTTCTTCCCATCGAGTGGACTGGTGCTGACGCTGTATCAGCACTCTTTAGAAATGCTGAGATGGTCATATTTAGGAGGTTAATTAGTACCCTACTACAGTGTTTATCAGCCTATTTCATCTAATGTACTCATACAGGCTGTCAGATGGACTCAACAACCCTTTCATCAACAGCACCTCATTAGAATTCATGTTAAAGTGGATGTGGATTACTTTCAGCTGTTTGCTTTTAGCGACAATATTGATCGGATTGTAAGCGAACTGTCTTAGCCATTTAACTATAAATACAACTAATACTCCATTAACAAGTGATCATAATATTTAGCAAACTATCTGAATGGTTTATCCATTAGTTTTAGCTCACAGTTTCATTGTTTTAGCTGTACTGTTAGCTAATGCCTTAACTCACAGCCACAGTTTAAGCTAGCTATGGTCATTCCTAAATCATTTATCTGTTCCTTTATGTTTTCTTTATTGTTATCCTTTTTGTTAGCTTATACCCATTCTTCTCAAAGCTGTTTAGTTCCACTCAATTGTTGAGTTAAATGTATTTTTGTGGCAAACACATGATAATGTTTCTATGAATCTCATAACCCATTTGGAAATCACTATAATGCTGCTTTTTACAGGGACTCCTTAGACTGAGAAAGGGCCTTGTCATTTTGCAAATGTCTTTAAGTTGGTCCCATTGGATACATCGTTTCTTTCTAAACCTTTTACAGAGTACTTTCTATTGCATAATTGTTTGAGTTTTTAAAAAGCTGTATTATTCACAGGACAACAAAGAGTCAGTTCAAAGTCCATTCACTGCAAATATATGAATGTCTTATTTTTTATTGTTCAGTTAGAAACCATCTTATGATCCTGTCATCCTCTTCTGATAAACTTCTAGAAGAATCGATGAATAGCTGTTTAAAAATTTAGATAAAATTAATTCTAATCCAGATACAGTGATTCAACTACTTACACACTAATTAATGATTAGCAGTTAATACAAAACACTGTAAAATCATTATTAATAATCCCGTTTTGGTTAGTGCTGAGAAAACTCAAAATAATGAGGCAAAATGAGTTTTCAAAACTTGTTTCCAAGAGTTTTGACAACTCAAATTTGTTGTTAAGCTAATTACTATATTCCTGTGAGGTGAACAGTAAAATTATAGCTTCAGCAGCATATATTTCTACCATCAAAACAAGTTAGAAATGTTTGTTGAATTTAAAAAAAATTCCAGTTCCAGTTAGTAATGTAAAATTTGCATTTACAACTTTCATTTCCTCTGTTATTTCCCACAGTAAATCAATCCACATATATACCTTGGCACAGATTTCAATGCCAGATGCAATCCTCCCATTTATCCAGGCTTATGATCAGCAAGGGCTGAATACTAGTGCGTGTACTGGAAAAGTTGGATTTGTGTTTCCTGTCACTTCTAAATCAGGGAACTTATGCTTGATTCGCTATCTTGCTAACCTCACAGGAATATTGTAATTAGACAATTAATGATAATAATAAGTAATTAACAAGAAAATTCAACTTGCTAGAAGTAAAGTCAACAATAACAGTCAAGTAGCGCTAGCTGTTAATAACAAGACTACTACTTGCAATGCTGTAATTAATCCGTCCACATAAATTGTTGCGTTCGAAATTTCTCAACTGCACAAAATATTTGCACAGACTTTCTTTTTTGATGATGCTCTGAAATTTCTTTTTTTGTAGCAAACCCACACTGTTTATTTAAGGCTCTCTGATTACTGAAGGATAATGGGGTGGCAACAAATGTGACTGGAAGCTACAGTGTATCTGTTGTGAGTCTGTATTGTGTGTCTGTGTGTGTGTGTGTGTGTGTGTGTGTGTGTGTGTGTGTGTGTGTGTGTGTGTGTGTGTGTGTGTGTGTGTGTGTGTGTGTGTGTGTGTGTGTAAACTCACCAGCTTGCGCACACCAACCACAGACGCCACAAAGAGCCACCAGCCAAACAGCACACACTGTCACTGCAAGGGAGACCAGGAACACACTGAGGGACACTGAGCCTGTGCACAAACACACACACATACAGGGGGGTGGAAAGAGATTTTTTTTTAAATGTGAGTGATGCTTTTTGGTACACACACAGATATTTTCTTCAATATGTGTAAAAAAGAAACATGGAGGACATTGTACATCATGTTGTCAAAGGGTGCAACCCAAAAGAAAGCAGGGATTTCTCTCACCACGTTTAATTGAATAGCCGAGCAGAGCTCCCTTTTTTTCTTTTTTTTTTTACATTCTCATAAAAACCTAAGAAATACAATCTCATCACCAGCCCTTTCATGCCGGAGCGTTTCAATACCTTTCCAATAAGGAGTGGAGCCAGGCATCACTCAGATGCACACACATCACTGTCACTGTGTCACAGCTTGTTAAGTGACAGTCTGAAAGTGGAGGGAGGAGGGGGAGAGAGGAGGAGGAGAGGAGAGGCTGACAATACAAGAGAGCTCATGATTTATGGGTATCGGTAGATGCCCAGCGAGAGAGGTGGCTCTGGAAGAGAGTCATAAAAAAACATCATCTATTGCTGCTCACATGTGTCTCAGTGTGTGACTGAGTCAGAATAGATTCACACATCAGCGCTCTTGAGTTTTCAATTCCACATTCTCTCACATTTAAAACAACTGGATGGGCTTCACTTTGCAGCACGAGGACAGACGGCCTCACTGAGCTTTTCTTATCTGCGCAGCAGGAAAGATGGCTATGTATTCAAATTCAGGATTTCTTTCTAACTGATTCTAAAACATACAGCGATAAATGGATGTCAGGATACATTTTCACACCCACAAGTGATAAACAATGACAAACAGGCTGGCTTTGGCTTTCAGTTACTGGGTTTGCCTTCCTCCCAGCTGCTGTCTTCTTTCCTTCCTTTGCTTGTCATAACTGCCCTTTCCATTAAGGATACACCAATATACTGGCCAGACGTGGGGCCGGTACTGGCCGTAGGCCTACAGGCAAATGAGATGGCATTAAGTAATGGCAGTGGTGTTGCATTAATTTTTGTGCCGGCCTAACGATTAAAGACAGTGGGATGAAGATGTCATGGTAGCTTTTCGTTGATTTAGGCGATTAAAATCTTAGGCATTGTATTAGAGTTTGACGTTTTGGATTAAAGTTATCCTCTGATTTCACTATACTCTGATTTCATTACTATTCTAGCAATTTTCAGCCTTGCTTCTTGCTTGATTAGTTTTATCGTTGCACTGTGATATCTGGTCCCTGTTTGTGTCACGCTCTGAGTTGGAGATTGTTATTCATCCCTCTATCTCGTCACGTCTGGATTATTGTAATTCGTTGTTTACTCATCTTAACAAAACTTCCTTGGAGCATCTGCGGGTTGCCTTCTAGGTACTCGCATGACACAGCGCTGCTAATTCAGCTGCAGAGACTCTCCATCAACTCCAGACTTTTTTTTTCTTTTAGAGTTTTGCATGGACAAGCACAAGAACTTTACATCCATGCATCGCCAGGAGGTCTCTGAGGTCATGTGATCAGGCTCAAAACTAGACAGAGAGTTTGCAACACTGGAAAGCTCTCTCACTGAGACCTTTGGACGTGGCGATGGCTTTTCAAAGGCAATTTAAACTTGCCTTTCTGCATGGTGGTATAGCAGGTAGTTTTTTTTGTAGTGTAGTGCTTTACACATTTGCCTAACAAGCAAAAAAAATCACAGCTTCAATCCTGGGAGACGACACGCTTTTCTGGAACGCACCGGCCCAGGAGTGAGTTCCGAGGTATCTGGAATGTGGCAATAGTCCCGTCTTCTCTTTGTCTGCTGTTAAAGTGTCTGTTATGCCTTCCTCTGTGAACTTGTGCACCTTTGGCTTCAATAAAAGGTTTTTTATTGTTATTTACATCCCACGTCCTGCATTTGGGTCCATCCTTCAGCACTCCACACATCAACTCCTTTCACAGAAGAGTTAAACGACTTCAAAACAGTCGAATTACTTCTTTATAACAAAGATGTCTTTGTGACCCTGACATAAAAGAGCCAAAATAAAGAGCCAAAAAGTATTTTAAACCTTGGCATCAGCCCATAATTTACCATCACTGCATCCTTACTTTTCATCTCCCTTCTCTGTCACATCTTTTGCCTTATTGTCCACCTTGCCATCTCCTCGGGGAACTGATGTGACTAGAAAGGAATAATAGTGGCAGGTGATATTTCATAGGGAAAGTCTGAATGGGATCTCCATTTTATTCGCGCTTTCCCTCAACCTGAACCGCTGTTTTCAAGTCACTGAGACACCCGAGGCCACTTCAGAAAAGAGAGAGCAAACTCAACCACACAAGCATTGCCACACACGGAGTCTTTGTGGGACAAAGGATGGTTATTTTGTCTTATAACATTTTATTTTGTGGTGCAAAAGAATCATTTAGTTTGCGCATTAGAAAAAAAAACCTTGAACCCTGGATGGGGAAATATAGGCAACACAGACTGTGCATCCCTTATAAAAATAAATAAATAAATAACAAGTAATGTCATCCTTTTATTTTTCCTTTATCAATGTTCCTGCTGACTGTCCTCATTTCAGCTAAGCAAACAACCTAAAATGAGGAATAGTGTTGCCAGGTCCTTCTTTTTACCTGCCAATAGCTGGTTTGTGTTAGCCACCTTAGACTCTCAACAGGAGCCAGTAAATTATATCATTTATTACAGTTTAAATGCTTGTTTACCGGTTTGTCTGTCGATCCACTTTTAAATATGTCCCTGCACCATTGTGACCAGCTAATGATTTGTGTACTCTGTGGAGCTTTCCTAGAAACAAGATTTGGCTTACATTCAGTGCTTTCTAAACAAAATGTCGGCATCCTTGACTTTTAACACAATGAACCTATTTCATACAGCGCCACATTTAATTTCATTATGTAGCAATAATAATGTTTTTTGCATTTCTTGTCAAGTTCTTACCACTCTTAGATCAGCTGTAAACTGAGAAAACAATAAACGCACAAAAAGCCTCAACCACGCAACTCCTTCAGCAGCTCTGTGTCGTGAGCTGCTTGCAGATGTTTCTGTGGATTTTCAGACTATAGCGACAGAAAGAATACGTGTCTTAACCGGCGCCAGCGGGAACTGAACTTTGCTCTGTGTGGCTGATGGAAACCTGCTTTTACACCTGTATTGCCTGCAAGATAAGAATCCTAAACATCTCAAACATTAGACACTACCTGAGTTTATCTCCTGATTACAGAGACTGACCCAGACTGGAAAAAAAAGGCACAATCCAGCTCGACTGAACATGCACTGATTGTACAGATACAGTAGATATAATCAGCATAATAGTCTTTATCCATCCATCTGTCTTTATCAACAGACGGGCTACTAATGGTAAAGAAGAGCAAACATGCCCCTCTGAGCATGAGAGGGTCAGTGAAACGCACCCATATCCTGAATGATGATTATCTCTATTCATAGCGGTTTGAAAATAGATGCCATGTACTCTGCTACTGTATATTCACAGAGAAGTCAATAAAGCAGAGTCCATTAGATGCTATGACATCAGCGAAGGGAGTGATAGATCTTAAATAAGGAGAGCTGAACTAGTGTCCAGCTACGGCTTGTGGTAGCTGCAGAGCTAAGTGGCTCTCTGATGGCTGTTTTGAACTGCGGAAGAGGTTGGAGACTCAGGTGGATCTGTGAAAGCCAGCAGCTGATGTGGGGTCCTGTATTCTCTCTGAAGGTCGGAGGGTGTGGGGGGGTGTGCTTTATGAGCTGTGTCAGTCATGAGAGCTAAGGGAGTAAAAAGCTTCCAACTAAAACGCAGTCCAAAGAGGCCATGCTACTGCTCTCAGTAATGGACAGCTGACTTCTGCTTTCCACTTCATGGGATATGTGCTCCTTTTTTGGGAAACACTATAGACAGCTATAGCATGCAGGCTGAGGGATGACGAGAAGGAAATGCACTGCTTCTGCAGTATTATGAAGATATGCAAATCTTCAGCGCCACGGCTGTGGAGGAAAAAGAAGCATCATTAGAGTAAGAGAAGCCCGAACAACGCGCAGCTATCACAGCACTCAGGAAATTCAATTTATCTTTCCCCGTGAACACTACAAAACTTTTAGCCTGAAATCCTCGAGCAGGTGATACATTAGCGAGGTGGAAGATAAAACTTGTATGCCGGAGCTGAAATAAGGTTTCCACTTGAAGTTAAACGAGGGCAGCAAACATAAAATGCAATCTTTACCATATGTAACCAAGTAACGAAAGAAAGGACCCTTTTTAAATGAAGGCTGGTGGAAAATGGCACCACTCAGTAAAAACTGACAAGTGAGCTAAACGAGCCATTGAACCCTTTGATCAGAAGCTTTTAGAAGTCAGAGCACTCTTGAACTTGAAAGTCGCTTGTTTGCTTGAGATTTCAGTGGCGATCGCTTTTTATATGTACATAAAAGAGAAAATAAATGGCACTACATACTGGTGTGAGTGGTGACGGTGATGTTGTAAATGAGCCTGCAATAAAAACCCCTTTCAGGACAACAAAGCGCTTCGTGTAGGAGGTTAAATGTGGACGGCTAACGAGAACTTGCAGGAAATATCAAAGCGCAGACTCTTTTGCATAGAGTGTATGGCTAGCAGCATTGAGGGATAAAATGCACGTAGTAGATCTGGTGCACATGAAGTGAGGTAAGCCAGGCAGAAAGGGACCAATC
>NW_024582685.1:170211-186919 GCF_018398535.1 Haplochromis burtoni | reverse complement strand
GGGGAGAGAAGAAATTGCTCATTGGACAGGCGGAACTGGAGCAGCATCCAGTCAGCAAAGCTGCCATACCTCATCTTTATGTACTGACTGAGGTGGAGAGGCCAGTGCCTTAGAAGCTCTAGGTGAAAAGCTCATAGCCTAATTGCCACTTCAATGTCCCTGCTTCTTGTACTTGAGCCTGGGCTCTGCCCTCTTTATATCCACTGAGCTGCGGGGTAATCCTTAGATGTCACTCAGATGTCTTCACAGTCTGTCCCCTCTGAGGCAGAATCTGTGCGTAACAGCAGAAATGGTATTTACCTCCAGGTATATTGTAATACTGAGCATTTCAATTTGCTTCTATCTACCTTCTGGCTCAATTCGGAGCTCAGATAATTTCCAATGTTTGCAGCTGGCGTCTCAAGACAAAAGGCTGGATGTCAGTAAACAGCGCATGCATACGAAGGCACACAAAATAAATATTTCGCCTTTTGCTCAGTTGCACAAAATAATTTGAGTGGGAAGAGTCTAAAAAACATTCAGCAGACGAGATGTGGATATAATGAAAAATGATTGCAGTTCCAGGTAAATAATGCAGTTGATGAGGTGACATTTAACACAGTGAGCACAGAGCTGGATGCTGGAAATGCTGCAGAGTGCTCAAAGAATGACCTGCTGTTTTGGCATGTTTCATCACATTATTGTAAAGCCAGGCAGTCTGGCGAGGCTCAATAGGTATTTGCTCGCGAAAGAACGCCACTTCAAATAGGACGGACGGAAGATTATTGACAGTTCTATCCTTCTTGCAGACAACAATGTGAGCCGGTTGGTGGGTGCATATTGGTATTTGATTCAAAAAACAAAGCAGCTCTTCTGGAAATGTTAAATATCTCCTAATCGTTCCTTTTTTGGAAAAATCCTTTCTGAATTAATTTTCTGCCCCAAAGTCGTGTCATTTTATATCAACAGCACTTGGTTTAGAAGAAGTGTTTTCAGGGTTTTGGTACCTGGACCCTGGACTCTTGCTTCTCAGGTGTCAATGCTTTCCATCCCTTTATGTTAGCATGCGGTGATGATAACTGTGTAAAACCATACCAGACAGCATAATGTAAATCCCAATTCACAGTGAAACCTGGAGCCCCATGTGCTGCAATCACTGGGATGTGTAAAGTAACCAGTGAAGTTGTGACAGGTGGCGAGCACCTGTGGTTAGAGTGTCTCTTGCATCCGCTGTAGGCTACAGGGACTTGTGCCGGTTTTCTGTCCATATATGCTCTCAGTGGCTCAGCTGCAACACTGTTGTGCCATGACAGAGCCTGTTTCACAGCAAGAGGACAGCCGCCTACGTCTGTCTTAGATGAAGGGTAAGCACAGTGACAATCTGAGCTGGAGTTTGACCAACAAAGCATCACGTGGCACATGCCTGGTGTCACCTATAATGCCACCATCACCCTATTAGCACCTCTGACAGTGAACGGATGAATCAACCATAAAATCCAACAAAATCTGGGCAGTAGGGGTGTAAAATGAGCTGCAGCTATGATAGAATGTTTAAATATTTATAAGGGAATGAAATAAAGTTCTCAGTCTGCCATATAGCTGTTATATAAAATATCATTTAAAGTTAGACTGTGGAGTTTACTTGTCAACAAACTTATATTTACATCAACTGTTACCAATACACATAATATGTGTATCCCTGAGGCAAGGATCTGGACATCTCATATCATGGATAATCTTAATTTTAGTATATGATCTGCTTTTATGAGAAATCATGTAGATCTTAGCATCAAATAAACAAAAAATACATAACAAAGGGAAATAAGCAAAAGGCAACAGTTGTTTGTGACACATTTAAAAAGGCAAAACCTTTACTTTGAAAGTGAATTGTTTCTCTTACTTTCTCCCAGCAACCTTCAGCAACCAGTCAACAACCAGTTGGAGAACTGTACATTTTTCCATAGCAACTGGTAGTTGCCAGAAGGTTGCTAATCATATATACTACTAGTCACAGGAGTTAAAATAAACCTGGGGGCATGAATTGTGATTCGAAGCATAGATTGTGTTTCTACCCCGAAAGTGTGTCCTTACATAAGATCTTTCGCTCAGACGTTGTTAAGATATGAGAAACAGTAGTCTCATTGGCTGTCAACGTTAATGCTTTAAGAAGCACAAACAGCACAAACAGGCCAAATGGATCCAGTTCACTAATTCTGTAGTAGAAGTGAGGCCTAGCAGACACTGATCGGCTAAAGCTTCCAATCAGCACACCTGTCAATCAAAGCAGCCCTGCTCCAATGCCTGTATCTAGATATATGACTCATAAAAGAAAATCACCCCTGTTTGAGTTGCATTTAGAAAAAAAACTATCCACAGAAGTTATAAACATGTGTACAAAGCTTATAAACATACTTTTTAACACTTTTCCCTATAAACTTGACATCTGACGACCTCCCCTGTATCCATAGTAACGCGTTTTGACACTATAGTATATATTAAAAAAAAAACACAGTTTGACAACCATTAGAACAACTGGGTTTTTCCAAGGGTAGCTGGATAGGCAGAGACCACCCTCATTAACTTCTGATGCACACCCGGTCATTTTGTTCTATAAGCAGGCCTGAAATGTGGCAGAAGCCACTCCTTATATAAAAGAACTTCAAAGCTTGCTCCTAGTCTTGCAAAGGGTAAAGAGTTAATATTTTTGAAACCAGCCTCAAATGCCCATTAAAAGAACTGCAGCTTTTGGCCCTTGGCAATGGCAGTTTTATTTATATAGCACATTTCATTGCATGGCCCTTTTTTCATTTTTCAGCCTCGTGGTTGCCGACCGGTGCATCGCTGCATTTTTTTGACACATTACCAACATCTATAGATTAATCCAACAGTGTGACACCTGCGTAGTAATGTGTATTATGTCAAAAGAGCACTCACATGTGTGTCCCCATGAGGATGCCCAAGACAAATAGCTCTAAAGCTCCACTAGAATCCCCAAACCTTATGAGGTAGTGTTAAATACAACAGAAGGAATCTGTATGTATGTATTTATCCTTTGGCAAAATAATACAATAACTCAATAATACAAATGGTTTTCTTATCTACTGTATGCTACTAGTAAATACTCACAAGTGTCGGTGATAAATAAGCAGCAGCCTGCTCATGGACAGATGCTCACAGAATAGACTGACAGCTTAACTTCTGTGTGGTAAATATGCCTGTAATAAACTGTCAGAATAACAGCTGAATCTTTCTGTATATATAATTCGTTACACTTTTGGCGGCACATTGTTCTTTGGATTATCATTTTGTTAAAGCCCACACTACCCTGTAGGAAACAGTGTGCTATCAATAAATTATATATTTGTATTTTAACTCCACACACTGATTTATAACATTTCTTCTTTCTCCTTGTTGTTGTGATCTCACCGAGGGGTTAATGAATATTATCTACTTCTAATTTTGATTGGACGAGTGATAAAGTTGACATTCAGCTTACATCCATTTCTTCTGTCTTTGATAAGGACTTTATCCTGTCTGCACGGTCTGATCTATCACGTAATCTATCAGTGTGTCTGCTATAATTTTCTCCCCCAGCTCAGCCTCAGAAAGACTGAATTAACTGGTCAGATTGAAATGAATGGTTTTCATATGTAAGTCTCAAAGACGCTCTCTTTGAGAAGGCAGACTTGTGTTTGTAAGTGTGCGTCTGCCTCGCATCAAACGCACATTAATAATGGATTACAGTTGTTTGTTGAAGGATGCCTGAAAAAACAAAAACACTACTTAAAAGGAGGTTAACTCATCTGCCTGCTTGGACTGCAATTTATCATTTAATCATTTCTTTAATTATTTCATTTTCTCATTAATTTACCTCTTTACCTGATGCTCCTCAGGTCAGATTAACAATCACGCCTTCCTCAGACTTGACCACTCTCCTCTCTTTTAAATACTCTTCGCACTTTTCCCCTCCTGGGTGTCATTTTGGGATAAATGACTGTTACGTACGGACAGACGCCTGGTCAAACCAAATGAGCTTCTCTTGGCTCCTAAGCTTGAGGATGTTATGGCTCCTTCACACCGTTACAAGCAACCTATTATTCACCAGTCCCACTGATGCCCTTGAACGTATTGATTTAAGTCCTCGTGGTGGCTGTTGATACTCTGGAGGTGGACTAGTGTCCATCCCTGTAATGAGTGTCTGAGCTTTAAACTAAGTCAACCATGACTACCATTATTCTAGGTTGAAGGGCATTAAATTGCCTCTATATACCCTATGCTATTTGTTCTAAGAAGGGTCAGGGCTCACAATAAACAGTTTATTGAATTGTTTGATACACTTTTCCCCTGGTGTCTCCATTTTTTCCCACATTTTCCTTATTACTCAGGCTGCGAACTTGTTAAAGGAGACCTATTATGTCCATTTCCAGCTGTAGAAGAATCTCATTGTTGGAGTTTTACACGATTGCCAGGTTTTATTTATCCTATATGAGCCCTCCTGCTCAGCCTATCCTGTTCTTTTAGCTCCTCTCAGTTTAAGGCCACCCTCCCTTTAAGTAAACTATCCTTTTCTTTTTTTGGCCTGCCAAAACAAAAGGTTTGAACGGCATGTGGCTGGTTCTCATAGTTAGAGCTGTATGTCTAAGATTACCACATTAGTCTATGTTATTATGTATGACATAAGTTCATTTATCATAAACAAATTATATCTGGGAATCCACTGACTATTGTCTCCCTGGCCTGGGGAGCCGATAGCTATCAGCTAGGTTTTAGCTGATAGGAGAAGCACCCAGTTTGGTTTTCTCCTGCCATAGTCCATCTGCTTCAAGGTTCAATGTGTTGTGTATACACTGGTTGTTAGTTGGCTTACTGTTGCCTTCCTACCAGCTTGAAGCAGTTTGGCCTTTCTGAACTGCTGCTCACTCGATAGTTTCTCTTCTTAGGACCATTCTCTGTAAAACCTAGAAATGGTTGTGGGGGAAAAATCCCAGAAGATCAGAAGTTTCTGAAATAATCAGACCAGTCCATTTGCCATCAAAAACCATGCCACACTCAAAGTCACTTGAATCACCTTTCTTGCCCATTCTGATGCTCAGTTTGATCTTCAGCAGGTTATCTTGATGTTTACATGTCTAAAATGACATTAATTTACATTAACAAGCCATTGAACAGGTATACTTAATAGAGTAGCTGGTGACTATCTGGTTATAGAGGTTCAAGGCAAAGATTCAAAATCCTTATTAGTCAATGATCCACAGAGATCACTAAAATAGAAAATTCTTCTTGTCCTTGTGTTTACTTTCTCATATGCACCACTGAGAAGCTTTTCATTTAAATGAATCTTGTAATCTCGTGTCCAGTTCCCCTTAATGTATTCACCCTGTGATCCCACTGAATATTTAGCTCTTGCAGTTGGTTAATGTTATGTTTACATCACAGCAGTAAACACTGGTTAATCCATTCCTTATATTTTTATCAGGGCCTTCTTTGGCTGTGGTGAGGCTTAAAAGAGCCACCATCCTTCAAAGTCTTCCAATGCTGTGTGCATTACTACAGATATGTTTACATAACGTGGAGAAATGCAAAGCGTGACGGAGCTGCTGTGCCTGGTTACTGCATGGTTGTACACAGTCGCTGCCACCGGTACAGCCCTTTTAATTTTTTCCCTCACATTTTCTTTTATTTTTTTCCAATAGTCATCGTCATCAAAGCTCAAAATGGTTATAGTCTTTAGCGCCAAACATTTTCCCTGGCTCCACTGACTTCCTACGCCTACTCGACGTTCACTTTTTACCACCTTCTTCTCTGTGTGCCTCTCCTGTAACTTCTAATTTATAGCTGCATCGCTTTTCACCATCTGTGTTGAAAGTTGTTTTTTAGCCGAAGCCCTCCTAAAAATGCGCACATGTGCTCAAAGCTGCACGCACCAACACGCACACATATTCTTCCACTTGACACAGCTTAAGCACAATGACATGAGTGGGAACGCATGCACTTTAGGGATGTGAAGAAACCAAGAAAAGTGGAGAGAGAACAGTGCAGGAAAAAGCAGAGTGGGAGTGAGGGAAGAGAGATTCAACTGTAATGCTATTGAGAAGCAATTTGTGAAGCTTGTGCATATGCATGCAGGCCTACAGTCCCCATCTGCCCACATCATCAGCTCACTGCTGGTGACATCAACCAAGACAAAGAGGTTTCGGATGCTCCAGATGTATTATGTGGGTGGTATTATAAAATCTAATCCAAGTCAAAGTCAATTGTATTTGCCTAAGGATACCAAGTTGCATGCATTCGTGGCATGTGTTTGTATGCGTGCACGCGTGCGTGTGTGTATGCGCTATTTTTTAATCGATGTCTAACTTCCTGCACTACACTTACATGAAAAAATATTAGCCTAAATATTCTCTGTCTTTCAAAAGTGGGAAAACAATTATTGAGGGTGTAATTAAAGTATTGGCAGGACAAGTGCAACTTTAATTGAATGACAGCTAAATGACAGCTAAATGACAGTGAAGCGGCCTAGTCTCCGCGTATCCGTTATGGTTTATATAAAATCTCATCAAACTACACAATGAGCTCGGCTTAAGGCATTCACACGACTATTCTCGTCCCAGACGGTCACACATCTACAGAGCAAAGTTCATATGAAAATGCCAGACAGACTCCATTTGTCATAAATGAATTAATTTTGATTCATGGCTACCTGGAGGGCGCTACCTTTGCCTTCTTCATTCAATTAAAGGCTGCTTGTAAAACGCACTTTATTACCTGTCTGGACAGACTTGGCAGTAAAATCCCAGAACCTTCCTTAGCTTCTAGCTAGAGGTTAAAGTATTGACTCGGCCACAACCCAGCCAAAGTCATCTCCTTTTAGACTCCATAAAAAAGCCACTAAAACGCGAACCTTAAGTGACCCGATGGCAGCCTTGCGTGTGTGTCTTTCTGTACGTCCACCTTAAATGTAGGTCTTTCTGCAAGTGGCGTTCCCTTTCCACTGAGTCAAAACCTCACGCTGATAACCTCAGCTGGTGCGATGAGTGATCACCCTGCCTCTCCTGTGACCGCAATGTTCTCGGCGGCTGGTGTCAGGAGCGCTGACACCAGGAGGATGTGCAAGTGTGCGACAGCTAAGTGAGACGGAGTGAAAGGTTCGTTTAGAGGAAAAATAAATGGGCCCGGTGTCTTTGTATGTGCAACAGGCAGCCAAGCTGTAATTTACACTGTCATAGGAGCACAAAGGAAGAACAGGCCAACACCACTATAGGGTGCATTATATTTGTTCAGTGACTTCTGCTCTCATCTGATGGAACGGAGAATTCCCAGGTGACCTTTCTCGTCAGAGGCCTGTGCATTAATGGTTAAGCTCCACTACGGCCCGACTGATCCTGTTCTCTACACTGTTGCGAAATGTGCGGAGGCCCGAGGGACAGCACTGCATTGGCTTTGTGTCAGGAGAAGATTTAAATACCCCTCTGCATTTAGATTCCAGCTGGAGTGACACCACAGAAAATAACCCTCATTAGCATCAGGCAATGTCAAAGGAAGGACAAATTAAAGTAATGAAATGTATCCTCTCTTAACGGCGACTCTTTAATGTATCTTCTTCCTCTGACTCAAAGCGGCTTTCTTCCAAAAAAAAAAAAAAAAGAACACATTTGATAATTAATTATTTAAATGAGTGAAGTTTCACTTTTTTGGAGACAGACAGCTCTATATAAACATAATTTCATTTTCATAAGCACGGGGTCATCGAGGAAGGGCCTTCAGCGCTGCTGTCTGTTGCTTGACTGCTCATTGATGTGTTTGCTTGTAAAACTGTCAACAATTTACAGCTGGGTAGTACCCAGCAGACTGAGACTTATTGACGATGCCACGCAGCTGCTCGATGCGGCAGGCTACAGTCGAGCTCATGGGAAATATAGTTTTCCACAGCTTACCGGTCCTTGTGGCCTTCGCTTCTGCAGGGAGTGCTCTGTGATTTTTCCTTCCACATTAAGTCAATTATACAACACCTGAGGACACTTCAAGCCCAGCTCCACGTTGTAACAGCTTGTCTTAATTCTTCCTCACTAGCATATTAATACAAGCTGCTGTGACAATGCTTTACACTCACAAGGAGGGCCTGCTCCTGCAGTCAATACCACCTCTGTGTTACAGCTTGGGAGTGGCCGTATTACTCGCAGTACTGTGCGTGTCACTATTTGTCATGTCAGCCAATACTGCAAAGTTTTCCATCTGGCTGGCAGGGGCAGCGGTGAACTAATGGCAGGCTTGGCTGTCATTAAGCGGAGCGATACACACCCAGAGCTCTCATATCTACTTGACATTATCACCCTAACATCATGACAAGGATGCCATTTGGCTAACTATTGCTGGCATAACTGAGGAAGAAAATAATAGAGGGAGTGTGAGTTCAGGCTGGAGAGGAATTAAGAGAGAGAGAAAGAGAAGAGGTTTAAGTTATTACTGGAAATCACAGTAGACGTCTCTTCTGGCAGGGTAATAATGAGCAACACGGTATTTCTACCCGAAATATATAATTAAATGTGGAAAGCGGCAGTGCGCTGCTTTCCATCACTGTCTCAATTTACTTGAAACCCTCTTGAGAGCGCACAATGCTGAGCTGACCACATGTAAACTGAGTTGTCACAAACAATCTAACCGGCACTGCGACGGTTATTTATTGTAATTGGAATGAAAAGCTAAAGCTCTGAACTAACCTGATCTAAGGATGATTAATTAAGTCGCTTCAAGGAGCTACAGTTCTCGTCATGCATAATGGGTCAGATGAAAAAAGAAAAGTTTAAAAAGAAACAAAAAAACAAGCGATGCTATCAAGGCAGACTCTCAGCCTCCATGAGGTCTGTTAGATCACTAAAAGGACAAACGGGACAGTTGTGTGATCTGTATGCAACGTGACCTTTAAGCCAATCGGGCAATCGGGGGGGGGGCAGATTCCCGAAAGCCCCCAAAACAGTGGTTGCCGTTACATCAGATCTGGTTGCTTTGAACAGATTTTTCTGGATCATTACTGTTTCTAAAAAAAGATCTCACTCCGCTGTGCTCCTTGGAATAGGAGCGGGTTCAGTCAGAGGACAGGTTTAACAGTGCTTGTGTCATGGTTTTAAATAAGGTAGTTTTTGCTCAGTTGAAATACACGCTGGATGGGCACACTGGATGAATTACAATGAAATTTAGAGCAAATATTCATGGTCCCCCCTGAGGAGGAGTGTAGGGACGCGCCAGCACTACTTTTTGTCTGATAAAATGAAAGTACACTCAAAAAAATATTCATGCCCAAACTGAATTTTAAGTAATTTAATAATATGTAAACTTTCCATATAATTTTGTTACATGAAATCAATGCAAATTTAATAGAATCTGGTCAAATGAAATTAGTTGGTATGCTGGTATGCATTCAGTTCATACCAAGCGTATTTTCCTAATTTTTTTCCCCATGTACTTATAAATCAGTACTGAACACGTCACCAGTTTTCTAAGCAGATGTTTTTCTATCGATGTGAAATTCTCACTAGATGTCGGAAACAACCCATCAAATCCATACATGCAAAGAAATCAAACCATAGATTATTACACATAGAATGTTTAATAATGAGAAATGGCACAGGGAAAAAGTATTGAACACACTTGCTGAAGTTTATTTGACACTTTGTAGAAAAGCTTTTGTTGGAGATGACAGCTTCAAGACGCCTCCTGTAAGGAGAAACTTGTCGGATGCATTGCTCTGAGCTTCAGTTACTTCCATAGATTTTCTACTGGATTCAGGTCAGATGATTGGCTGGGTCATTCTTGCAGTTTTATTTGCTTTCTATGAAACCAACTGAGAGTTTCTCTGGCTGCGTTTGAGATCATCGTCTTGCTGAAACATCCACCTTCATCTCATCTTCATCATCCTGGAAGACAGCAGCAGGTTTCTATCAAGAATGTCTCGCTACATTTTCTTGTTCATCCTTCCTTCAATTATATGAAGCGTGCTCGCTTGATATTATTGAACTTGATTCAAAATGCTTTTCCTTCAGCGATGGAGTCTTTGGTGGTGAGCGTGCAGACAGGTCATGGCAATTGAGTGGGACTGAACCAGCTGATATTACTTTGCACTAAGTGGCAGGATTGCTTTCTAATCACTGATAGATTTCAGCTGGTGTCATGACTTTCGGTGCCTTTTTGCCTTTCTTCATGTGTTCAATACTTTTTCCCTGTGTCATTTCTCATTATTGCACATAACTTAATTCATGGACAGCTTTGGTTTGATTCTTTGCATTGGATGGGTTGTTACTGAGATTTGGTGAGAATTTCATGTAAACAGCACCTTAAGAAATGTATTTACTTAGAAAGTTGGTGACATGTTCAGCAATGTTCCCTCTAATTTTTCGTGTGTCTGAGCGAACACACAAACTCCCTGAGCGGTCCCTTGGACCACTGTGAGCATGTATTATGAGTATGAGTCTGTGGTCTGGGAGAGAGTCCTGTCTGCAAAATACAGTATATAATGACCAATGTTGGGCAATTAATTATATAGTTACTTCTTCAAAAAAGTAACTGAGTTTTGCAAACAACAAAGTTTCTTGCAGGTGTTTACCCAAAATGCAGCCAAGGCGTTTTTTAAATAAACATTTCAAACTATTTACAGAACAATCAGCTGTTCTGCATCAAATCTGATGCCACATAAATCATTTGTGCCGCTCCAACAAATAATTTCTGTCCACTATGAGATAAAGGAGAACAACAGCCTGATAGCTGCAGGCCTGACAACAGGAGATGTATCACTCCTGTAACACCTGTAACATTCAGCAGTCGCCTCATTGTTCTGACACACACAACAAAACTATCGAGTACACTACACACTAACTACACAAGATTTGCGCTAAACGTCACAAATCTCTCACATCTCAAACCACCGCCGTCACTCCTAAAACTTCCCCCTTCCTAAACATCTAAATGCCATGTTGCCATATCATTTTTTGATTGGTTGACATGGTACATTTTTCCACTAATAGGAAGGAGTGGGTTTTTTTGGTTTTGTCTTTGCTCACAGGTGGAGAGGGCTTTCGAGCGTTTTCCTTATAAAACGCAGTTTTTACTGTTTCTTCCTGTTGTAAATATAAACAACGATATAGATAATATTCAGGAAGAAAACCAAACATTGCATATATTTTTATCATAACTCTGGTTTTACGTGGCCTATCAACACAATTTAAAAACTGGTATAAAGTCCACACTTTTTCCGTCAATTGTTCCGTCTGTCCTGCTCACATCTCCAATGGTTGTACACGTTGTCATTAACGTGGCTTCAATCTACATCAGCCACACCGCTTTGCTAGCTAAAACACCGTTGTCAGCGCATAAGGATGCTGTCATAGCCTGTGGACGACGTTGATTAGCTGCGTATATACGAATGTGAATCGCATTATTGGCTGGACTATGGGATAAGGTGGCATTGTTGTAATCCCATACGGGAGCAGCCAGTACTTACTGACTAACACTGCAAAACAGAACTGTTAAAGTTTTAATTTTAATTTCAATTCAGGTTAGTTTAGCTTATTACTGGTTAGTTTGTCAGTTGAGGTAATTTTAGATTATTGCATCTTTAAATATTTAATCTTTAGATCTTTAAATTAATATTATCATTATGATATTCATAAGCAATATTAAATTGCCCCATTAAAATTTTCACAATACCTCTCTTATTCATTAGATTTGTACATTTTATATTAACCTTTTTATACTATATTTGGATTCTATATTCTGTTTTCTCTTTAAATGTGTTACTTTCTTGTCGATTTTTACCTTACTGAGGTATTTTGTTTTGTTACATTGTCTGCGTGCAAAAAACATCTTCATGCTGTGGGAAGC
Organism: Haplochromis burtoni; assembly: GCF_018398535.1. Lineage (NCBI taxonomy): Eukaryota > Metazoa > Chordata > Actinopteri > Cichliformes > Cichlidae > Haplochromis > Haplochromis burtoni. The sequence goes on along the minus strand of NW_024582685.1, from coordinate 175,069 downwards.
AGCTACAGCAATCCATCATTATCATCAAAAGAGAGAAAACAGAAGGTGGGTATTTCCATCTGCTGGTGGCATTTTAAATTAGAGCTGAGTGTAACTGTGCCTTTGCAACATTTGCCTCATTTTTTGTTTTACCGGTCACATGTTTGCTTTTGGATATTTAAATAATGTTTAATAAGAATTTCAAAATGACAAGAGAAGCTCAACACACATCTGCAGTCTTCTCTGACCACTCCTCACACAATAAAATTCAAAGTAAATGTTTAGCATGTATGTTTAAAAAGATACTCTGCTTAATGTGTCTGGTTTTTGTTTCCGATATCACGGCTGGTGGGGCAGAGAGTTGCTGAGTCGAGAGTCTGGCTAGAAAGGTGGAATTTCAATATGCCGGTCATCTTTTTTTGGCATCATAGCTGCCTCTGTGATCACCCATGAGTTTGTAGCTGTCACCGTGAAATCACTACATGAAAAACACATAAAAATATTTGACTCCTCCAGCACAACAAGGCCCTACAACTCGTTTAGCCTTTTAGTCATTACAGAGATTTTACTCTGTGATAGTGCAGGTAGCAGTGAGATGAAATTTGGGCACATTAACATTGGCTGGAATAGAAAAGTTCATGATGTCAGAGTTTTAGTTAACCCCTAAACACAACGCTGATGCTTCATAGCCCATAACCCACCACAGAAACATAACATCTGCAGATTTAGATCATATTTGCAGATTTTTGTGAAATCCACCATGTGGATGTCATGCTAGATGACAATCTTCATCAAGAGGAAAATGAAGACAATATAGAAAATCTTTACAGATATAGGCAGTGCAGACACAAGTGTGTTTAACACCTGAAGTACCCACAGCCAAGGTCAAAAGTAAGAAGGAAATTTAATAACTCAGTTGGGTAAATTAAACTGATATTTCTGCTGTGCTTTTATTTTTCATCAATGAGTTATGTTGGTGGTCATCAAGGTTTTTATGGCAGCATGTAAACTTATCTAAATGAACCACACAAACAGAGCAATCGCACAAGAGCTTGTTTTAATTTACTTAAACCTGCAAAGTGTGCAAATGCACTTTGAAGAAACCAGCAGTGGGACTAAAAGGCCTGCCTGAAGTCAAAGCGTGAAGGTATGATGGAAAAAGTAGAATAAATATTGAATCAAGCACTTGAAAGCTTTGTGGGTATTTTGAAAATCAGTGACTATTCATAAGTTAATGAAAGGGCACTAGTTATCTAATGGAAGTGTTTAAAGTGGCGAGCACAATACCTTCTCAAAACACTAAACGATGCACGGAAGAAATGTGAGGCTCAGCAAACAGTATGATGTGTGTGTGTGGGTATGTGTCCATGCTTATTTGTGTGATTGCCAGAACGTGGCTGAGCTGTGCCTGTGGATGCAGGGTGATTCACCAGGCTGTTCTGGAGGACTCCTGTGTGGGCTCACCATCATTGAAATAGGATCTAAGACGAGGAAGAATAACGAAGGCAAACAAGGGAACACAACATACAAAGCAAAGATCTGGGCTTTCCTTAAGGACCACTGTATCCCCCGCCCATTCTGCAACAACTTACAGCAAGTGCCCCTTCCACAGTGCTTCTCACGGTGATGTGTGGTTGAACGATGGAGTGGTCATAAAACAGATTATGTAACAATATGTAAAGGTTTGGGAAGGGGGGAGGAGTTCCAAGGTGTCACTCCTCCGTGCATCTGGGCTGGAGAGATTGTGCAAACCTCTGCTCAAAAAGCAGCACCCAAAATAGGATTAGACCAGAGCAAGTAATAAAAAAAAAATCTGAAACGTAGACAACTGCCAGCATGCCCTACCTCCAGGCTGTGCTAGTTGGGGCCTGGCAGGCTGGAAGCTGGGGAAGGGGAGGGGGGAGAGGAGACTGTGCGTATGGCTGTGGCTGTGCTGCCCTGATGGCTGGAGGAAGACAGTGAGGGAGCATAGGCATGCAGGCCTACAGATGCTCAGGGCTTATTATTAGCCTGCTTCCCACTGCAAAAATAAAAAGGGCCAGGCAGGGCTTACTTATTCCTCCTATTCCTAATGTCATCCCTAAAACATTCTTGAATCTCTCAGCACTTCATTACCCGTGTGCTGATTGCCAAATGGGTTACAGTTTACAATAGTTATCGTCATTCTTCCTCCTGTTCTTCTTCCCTGCCCACGTCAGGTTTGCCAGCTGATAAAGATTCAAAATTCTTCTCGGCCTTATAGCTGTGGCTGGTGGCCCGTGATTCTTGCAGAGAACAGCCATTCATGGAAACAAACACGCATCCAGAATGTGCCTAGAATAAACTGCAAATTATACTTGGCCTGACCACATTGCTTCCTGGCACACATTTAATGTATGTTTATAATGTTGAAAGGATAAAAAAAAAACACATTTGTTTTCCTCAGCCACAGATCTACTGTAGAGACAGGAAATGCTGTTTGGTTCCCTCGTGAATGGTCTTCAAAACACAGCCCGCCCTGCTTGCCACAAACAAACAACTTGTGGTACTGTATGCATGTCGTACAATGTTGTGGATGACCCCACAGCCTTCACATGCAGTCAGAGAGGCGCTTGCTTTCACAGTACACTGAATATGCAGTCACATGCATCACTGACCACTGCTGAAGGTTGTTTGAGCTATTTGATCGCAGGAGATCCTGAAAGCTGTTTGGGTGCAGGAACACCTGTATTAGGAGGCTTCATTTTGGATCAAAATGTAAACAGAGCTTTAGAATAGAATTAGAATAGAACAGAATTCAACTTTATTGTCATTGCACATGCACAGGTACAGGGCAACGAAATGCAGTTTGCAGAGCTATACAGTAGTACAGTTAAGATAAGTGAGGGTGTAGGGTGCTAGGGTGTAGGGTGCTACTACTACTAGTAGTAGTAGCATTGGCTCAGTCATAACAAGCACAAACACAGAGGCTGCTTTACAGCTGTGCACTCCCATTAGAGCTGAATTTGAAGAGAGTATATTTTACTACTCACTTAAGAAAGATAGAGAGATAGAGAGAGATATATCTAAATACAAAAAACTTTTTAATATATCCAATACAAAATCGCCATCTGTGATTCATTTTTACCAGTGGACAGTCTCCTTGCTCTCATTTTGAACATTCAGGTTTTTCCAGCTTGTCCCAGTCCTTCCTACAAGCCAGCGCATGTGATAGGCCTTGACATTATTCAGTTTGTCCTTCTCCTGAGCAGATCCAATGCTAGCTGCAGGGCCACTCAAACCAGAGCCTGCAGTCAACAAACTCGTGCTGCTATGCTGAGCTCGCCAGGGATGCGGAGCTAACAGCGTGTACTGTCACCAGCTGTAAGTCCAAGATGGCGGAGTCCATCAGCAGAGTAAGAGACTCATGAAAAAGGGAGGTCCTTATATTTCTCTCTTATTTCTTTATTTTTTTCACAAAGTACAACCTTCAGTATAACTTAATCATTTGTTTAACAAACATTTTGACATTGAATAACTGTTGGCAGTCATTTTGTCAGTTGGTGGAAAAATAGTTGAAAATTAATGCTGAACCGACAGATGTTACCACGACATCGGGTAAAGTGGACATGAAACACATGTATAAAGGATAATTGACACTATGGATTCCTGCTCTCAAACACTGAGATAGATTTAACTCTGTCTGTGAAGCTGAATTTAAGAAATAAGTGCATAAAGTTCAAGTTTTTAGAACATGTTTAGCGCCATCTTGTGCCAGTACAGAACGTGACGTCATCTAGTTGGCTGGTTGGCTGCGGCTAATAGACTTAGTAACTTTAAGTTAGCAAACTAGTGACAGAAATGGTAACTCAGTGGGAAACAAGGGTAGTAAAACTAGAGGAAAAGCAGATAAACCGATTAGGATACTTGTATTAGTCACACATGCAGACCTCTGTTTCTAAATCAGACCGCAAAGCTGCATGCATGCTCCAGCTTCATCCTCCAAAAGAATACCTGTGACCACGGACACACTATAGGTAAATGGATGCATGCACTGCATGTTCCTTCTCCATCACTGCACACAGTAATAGCTTCAGGTCAGCACTATATGACCCGAGTAGAAACCATTCATACATATTCAGACAGGTTACTCTGAAACTACATTGCCACATGATTGAGGTTCCACTTTAAAAACAGGACGTATGTCATTGCTGGAATATTACCACATACGTCATCAAACTGAAATGAGATGATATTATCAGACAGTCAGAATTAAGCTCCATTTATTGAGCTATATATTTAAAATTAAACTCCATTTACAGTGGAGAATCCAACTTTGTATAAGATTTTAAGGTCAGGGAAGAATCTTCGACCTTAATTCCAACCTCTTCTTCCCCATCCTGCTTTCCATTAATTCCTTTTTTCCTCACTGCTCTACCTAAACCTTATAGACTCCAAATACCTGGGTTTGTGATCTCTTGGTAGATAGCGCGCCAGCAGGAGGCATTTTATGGTCCACATCCAGGTTGTCAAATCTGTCTGGAGCACATTACACAAAGTGCTGCTGCAAACAGTGGGTAATAAACAGTGGGAAACAGAGCACGGCATGCCGCATTTAGAAGCAGAAGAAGAGGAAAATGGAGCAGTCTAAAGGACACGGGATGCATTTTCACTGAACTTCCCGAAGCAATTCTCTGCTCACACTAGACACTGTAACATCCCCTCCTCTCCCAACCATCATCTGCTCCTCTGCCGGCCCAAATCTCTGTCCGTCCTGCAAGTTTTCAACATTTCAAAGGCAGTAGTAACACTGACCAGCAGTATATGAGATGCAGATATAACACAGAATTAAATATTTAATACCAACAGGCTATTACATTATATTAATATTTCAGAAGAGTTAAGGAGAGGGGCCTGGGGG
>NW_024582685.1:124872-170191 GCF_018398535.1 Haplochromis burtoni | reverse complement strand
GGAGGCTCTGAGATCTGGATTGAAACAGAGGTGTCAAAAATATCTCTGCACAGAATGATAATATTTTACTGCTACTGAACCAAGGCCCTTTATTTTTACACATAATAATCAACATGTAACATAGTTCAAGGCACAAGACAATATACAGCAAAGATACATCACGTGTTCCCCGACATGAGAGACCTATAGATCTATACGTTCTGCCCTATGACCTGGTGTAATTCATGTTTCATGCTTCCTTGGTGTGTTTCATATTAGTGGACGTTGCGTGCATGATGAGGTTTGTCAGGCGCTTTAAGGAGGAGGAAAATTGTCAGAGGAAGCTGGGAGCCACACGCCTGTCAATCCTCGGCGACATCTGATGTGCAGTCATTGTGTGTTTTCCTCAGAGTCAGAGCCTGCTCAGTGGAGGATCTCAATTTGCGGTGATCACCAAATATTAAGTGTCATTTTTTAAGCAACGCTCCGCCAAAAAACAAAAAAAAAAAGGATCCTAATTACGAACGCTCTTGACGTCTGGCGTCTGTTTCTTACAGCTGTTCCCATGCGCGCATTTTACCTCCTCTAGTTAAACGCTTAAGCCGCCTTCTTTCCCATTTCTGCTTTTACTCATTTCTCCCACTTTGTCCTTACCTCCTCCTTCTGTTGCTCTCTAATTAAGCAGTGTTTTGTAGAGGGCAGTGAACTCAGAGACAAGGGAGGAACAGATATACCCCAGGGAAAGATGGTGCGAGAGGCAGATACTGTGACGTCCTATGCATTATCCCACTGATAGCTTATTTACCAAGTGAAGATCTCAATCATGTCATTAAGAGTGTGCCGACTGTCACTGATGAGCAAGCAATTCACCGTCCTTATCAAGAGGAAAATTACATATAAGATAACATATTTTAGCACAATCACTCTTGTGTACAGTAGCAGCTGACAAACATTACCACCCAGGAAGGACTATCACCACAGGGAGGACGCGCTGTAAGAGTCAGCATACTGGATGATACCATGACAATTATCATTTAGTGGTTTTAGGCATTCAGGCATCTTGTTTTGATTATGCAATCAACATGCTTATTTTGCTTGTGAGTGAGCTGAGCTGAATCACAGTGAGCTCTCTGTTTGACCCGCCTGTTTGTTTTTCCGGGCTGTGCAGCGGGATCCTGCTTGTGCCCAAATATCCTGAACGCATGGAACACACCACGGGACTGGAAAGTCAAGATTTCGCTGTTTACTTGTGCAAATGCGTGTCTGAGGGCATCTGAGCGCGTGCCAACTCTGTGGGCAAATAGACTCTGAGAGTAAGTGACCAAATATTGAAATATCACCCAATGTCAAGACTGTTGGAGTGTATAATTATTCGCCTTTTATGACTCATTAAGGGTATCAGCAGCCCCTCCCAAGTCTGAGAGCCATAATCAGCATAAGAAGGGTCTCAGGGCGGTTGGCATTAATCAATGACTGTTGTGGACATGAAATATGATCTGTGGATGTAGAGAAGTGCTGCTGTTCTTTAGCGTGAGAGCGAAGAGCAAGAAAAGAAACAAAGAGAAAGAGACACGTGTTTACCAGAGGCACAAAAGGCACATTTCATCTTTGTAGCCCGGACCAATCAGAAATGTACTGCTTGGACGACTTGGCCCAATCTGGCGTGTCTCAGCTCTACCGAGTCCGAGGCTGAGCTCTCTCAGCTCACTCCCGTGCATGCACAATTGCTTGCATCCAATTCATTGTGCTCTTCCAGCTGTACCAGTTCATGGCGTCACTAAAGCAAACAGGACGATAATCTTGTGACCTCAAAAAGAAAAAAAAGTTAACTTGGCAAAGGAGCGGGTGATGAAAATAGTAATCCAGATCATTTTTAGAGACAGAGTAGGCGAGGAGGAGATGGTGGCATCAGTAATTTCATCTTTTTGTACTTATAGCAGGTACAAATAACTTGAACCCAAGCCCCTTGATTATATAGAATCTGCCCTCACACGCCTACACGTATACACACACACACACACATTTTCCCATTTCCCTAATCAGCCATGTGAATCCATATTTGGGTTTAGAGATGTGGGACTGTGTGTTTCTTTTGTCTATGTCAGGTTTTCCCACATCATCTGTCCCTCCTGCCCAGGCTCATTACTCTCTGTTCTGCCTGCTCCTCTTCCTCCTCCTCTCACCAATATGCGCATCCCTTTCCCTACAAGACACTCAGAATGGCGAGATAAATCTAAAGCAGATGTGAAATATAATAATAGTGTAAACACGTTTGCTGAAATTTTGCAAAACAATACCTATATATATATATTTGTTTTTAATAGAAAATGAGTGAACTTACAAGGATAGAGAAGAGAGCAAAGCAAAAACATACTGACAGCTGTTGCTCCGAGTCTGTCTATGAGTTGCAGTAAAAGCAGAAGTGTGAAAACAACCTACACAGGGACAATGAGTCTGCTGAAACCTATTCATGACCTGGCCCAGTCCTGCAGAACAAAAGCTCTCCCAACTTCATAATTTACAGTTTATGTGTGCTTTCCAACGTCCTGATGTGGCCGCAACCTGCTAATGGAAGAGAGTACACACTGAGAGTGCTCACTGCCATCCTGTGCATTTTTAACCTCACATAGTCAAAAGCTACCTCCCTGGTTTGTGCACAGAGGGAGACAGACCAGGACGTCTGAGCCAGCATTTACTGAAGCTACAGTTATGGAACAGTGAAGGGACTTAATCCATGAAGCACGCTTACCTATACAGCTAGATAAGGTGAATGAAGGAAAATATCCCTTGCCTGGCTGGTCACCACTGAAGGAACGGGAGATGAGACGGAGGAACGAGGAACGAGGGAGAAATACTCGGCCAGCCAAGCTGAGGAGATGGCAGTCATACAGCCCAATCTGTCAGTCTGACTACCTTGCCAGATACAGGGTGGCTCACACAAAATTACACACTTTTTGCTAAATACCAAGAGACAGTGAGGCTATACACACACACACACACACACACATAAAAATTGTGGCTCCAGCACACACACCAAGTTGTGGAACATGCTGTACTGAAGCAAACAGCATGATGCAACTGCAATTTAAACGCCCGTTCTTTAACAAAATACGCACACAATTCCTGGTTCACCTTCTCTTCCTGTTAGCACACAGTGTCATCTCTTGCATTAAGTTAGCTCGATGGCAACTTGCGGTGACTTTGGTGTAGGAGCTGTATTTTGCTCCACTGACATGTACGGCTGCCCTGTCTCCCTTTGACGAAGCATCTGACATTTTAAGAGAAGCGCTTTAGTGAAGAAGAAAAACACCACCCTGCTATCTGTACAGTAAGTATGAAGCTACAGCTAGTAGCTTGTTTGCTTAGTTTTGCATACACTCTGGAACTCTAATTTATTTAAAGGTTACAAAATCTCACCATGGTAAAAGAAAAAGATCCTTCATACTAAATAAATAGTAATATAAATTTTTAAACTGATAAGTAATAGAGGGATGTTTGTACTTTGGCAGGTTAGCTTTTTTCTCAGTGTTTTCATCCTTTTGATCAGCCTAGGCTAGCAGGGTGAATTAAGGTATATCCTATTAAAAGATGCACAATTTCTGTCTCTTCATGTGTCTGTTCAGAGTTTTCCAGCACAACCATGAGATCAGGAACCAAACTTGGCACACAAGTACTATTAAACTAACTCTACACTGGAAGAGATTCACATGATGCTACATGATGCTACCCAGCAACCACCTACCAATCCTTTAGACACCTACAAGGTTCATGTAGCATAATTAACTGTATAACTGTACTTAAGGCAATGGGATTTCAAGCCATGTCAATTAGTCCAGCATATAAAACCAACTTTTTTCCTGCCTGTGATCTTATGCATTTTAGTCGAGTGCATCATGATGACGTGCATAGGGAAAACCATGATGCATGTAAATATGCAGCTATATTGGATTTTAAGTTATAAAATCCTCTTTTACTTTATGAGTGCATGTTCGATTGAACAAAATCTTGCACACCAGTTTCTCATTCTACATTTAATAGGGTGTACAGTAGGCATGACCTGATAAACTCATGTAGGTGTTGTTCCTACATTATAATAACACTGTGACTTCAGTGTCATTTGACTAAACAGACCTTGTCTGGGCATTCATTTTGCATTAGCCAAGAAGTTAGCTAATGCTATTAAAAACTATCACGTGCAAAACAACATGAGTAACCTGATCATATAAATTAGTAAAGACACTTCCACACAAGAGATTTATGTAAACAATGGCATTTTGTTACTTTTTCCTCCATATTCCAAAGATATGACATCACAGCAACTTCATTGGTCAGTTGTAATGTTGGTCTTGGACCAACATTATTATGATGATGCAGGACACCAACACGGGGATATCAGATACACTGTAGTAGTAGTAGTACTTTTTTTTAATGGACAGGTGTCAGGGGATGATCTGATATCCTCGCGTTGGTGTTGTTCCCAGACCATCATGAAAATGTTGTTTCAGGTTCAACATTGCAAGTGACCAATCACATTGTTGTGACGTTATTCTTTTGCGCGCCAAGCCATTCGTGCATTTATGAAATTCCAATGTTGCAAGGACAATATCAATTCTGCTTACTGTTTATTAAAGGGTTACAGTTAGGGTTAGGGTCAGGGTCCGTTGATCGGCGGACAGAGGCGGTTTCACGCAGCTTTAGTACAGTTTTTTGTTTTACGCCGGTTTTTCCCGAAGTCGCAAAAGTATGACGTCACAACATTCTGATTGGTCACTTGCAATGTTGATCCTGGAACAACATTTAGTATGATGATCTGGGAACAACACCAACACGAGGATATCAGATCAACCGGTGTCAGGTGTGAAAACCTTGATGATAGACGTAAATACATTTTACCATATATAAGCATGCTATGAGTCTCATATTTGTCTGAGGTTTATTTATATAAACAACCTCTACCACCACTACTTTTACTCTGCTCAGTGTGGTTGTACATCAGTTTGTTAAGAGCACATACAGACAAAACACTACAGCATGGGCGTGTAGTAGTACTCACCATATATAAGCACGGTTGTACCCTAATGGTTAATAATACTGCATAATAATCTACAATGAGCTGGCCCTTTGTCACACCTACATTAACATTACCCTTATCCACACACCACAGAAAAATACTATGAGGAAAAAAGCAGAGCAGTCTGAAAAGCATAAATGAATATGTGCTACTTTCTCTGTGCAAATCATTCTGGGTATTTTATTTCTCAGTTCCAGCATGAATAGAAAGTAATGTATTCTGGTGTGAGCGCACAGAATTGCAGTTAACTGTGCTCCCATAGAACTGGTATAATTTAAATAGACAGATATTAAAGCATGCTCTTTTTTCTATTGTAACCAATATGTAAAGAAAAACATCTTAAAAAAATTCCTTGATGCTTAGGCCCAGCCGGAGGGATGCTCAAGCACAATGTATTTGCAGCACACTGACAGAAACCCTGTAGTCAACCGTCCCATTTAACTCTCAGTTACAAAGGGAGTACAGTAATCGTTTTTCCCAAAATGTCAAACTATTGCTTTTATGACTTTGGGCAGTTTTCTTTTAGAGGACACCTTTGTGGATGAGTGGATCCAGCTGGGGGCCTTTGTTGCGTGTCATACCCCCTGTCTCTCTCCCTTAGTTTCCTGTCTATAGTCATCAGCTACCCAATATATTAAAAAAAATACAAAAGTTCAGGGTCATTTATGCTAGCTCACACTGCAGATCAGTTCTGCAGGGTCTGTTTAAGATGAGCAAAATTACAGTTGGTAGCTGGAAAAATGCTTTGAACCCATTATAACAGAAGCTATTACTCTTCATCTGTGTAAAATCGTGGTGTGGAAAGACTAATTATGCTCTGGAATGGTAATGATGTCTGTCAACAGGATAATTCGCAAAGAATTCACTCTGAGCCTTAAAGTGAATGTGATTGTGCGACCACTGGAGGTTTAATGCAAGGATTAGTGGTGGTGATTTAAGACTGGCAGCGAGGGAAAAGGGCACGTTTTCTAAAAAAGTAAAATACTACAGAGCACGACTACATTACTGATGAGGCCATATAAAACAATAAGAGTAAGAGCTTGGAGTGACCTCAAGGGGCTTAGGCAAACTCTTGACCTGCTGTAAACATAGCCATCATATATTATCAACACTCCAGACACTGTTCCTCTGGAGAGATAATCTCATAGAGCGCCCGAGCCACCTCAGATCTTTCATATCAGCGCCATGGTGCTCTGAAACACTATGGCAACTGCTCGCACACGTAATCTCTCCTGGGTGTGAGATGCAAACAGAGCTAATAAGTTTGAAGAGACAGCAGTGATCACATTTCCAAACGACTCTTTGCATCCTGCTCGGATAACCGAATAAAGGATATTCTCAGCAAACCACAATCCCACTTTCAAAACACTTGATCCTAAGATGACAAGCGCCAGGCTATCCATTATGCAATACTCTCCTTTTCTCCATCGCTAATCAAAAGTGGAGCAACTTCCCTGGATGGGATTAACAGTCGCTCAGCCTTGCCTCTTTGCTTTTAGGACAGGGGAAAAAGGTGGTAGGATGCACTTAACCAAATGCATCATGGCACCTACTGACAGTGGGAGCTGCAATGAGACTGTGGAGGTCATTGTGGTGGCCGTGGTTGGGGAGGGGGGATAAGGAGAATAAGCAAAAGAGATTGCGAAGAGAACACGAACCGGCACGGCGGCACTGGGTGGTTACGCAACAGCATACACAGAAACGTTCGCTACACACACGCAGTAACCACAAACATGACAAATGTCCCACCGCTGCCTCTAAATTTGAGTCAGCCATGTTAAAAGTTAGACATTAAACCGCTCCAGTCAGTTATGAAGTCACATTGCTCTTTTCAAGTTTGCCTTTTTTTCTCCTCTGCTTCCTTTTCTCCCCTTCCCCTATCCCAGACTAAAGCTGTCAACTACCCTTCATTCTTTACTATGCATGCCTCCCATCCCCGCTCTTCTTCCTTTTTGCACACACGTACATAGACATATACACACAAGGCCTCCTCTCCTCTGCGTGACCTTGACTGGCTAGCACTCCAGGGCTTGTTCTTTGCCTCTCCCTCTGTCTCTCTTGTTCCCTCCATCTTTCAACGCTCGTCTCCACTCCATCGTCTGCCTCCCTAGCTCTTGCTTTCTATCACTCTCCTGCCGGCCGGCTGATGCTAACCGGTGCCCCCCCCCCCTTTTTTTCTTCTTCTTTTTTTTTCTCCTCCTCGCGAAGGCACAGAGGAGAAAGGGACAGAAGATGGCAGAGAATGGAGAAGTGAAAGACCTCCCCCTCCTCCGCAATCTAGTCAGCTGGGAGAGTCCACCATAAAAATAACTCCAGCACTAAGAAGCTCTATCAACAAGTCTGCTATATAGGGCCTGACTGATTTGTTATATTAACAGAAAAACTGGACTTCCTGCATGGATAATTTGTAATAGCTGGTCAATTACATTGCAGTTACCCCTATTTAGCATCTATTGCAGCCATATAAATATTTAAAAATGGTTTAAAACACACTTAATGCAGTTTTATATCAGATTTATCAATGCTTTGATAACAACTCTAATTTTTCTATATAAGAAGGCAGTTGATGCATTGACCTAAGAAGTGAAAGATCCCCGGTTTGATCCCCAGAGGAGACACAGATCCTTTTGGGGTTGTGTCAGGAAGGGCATCCGGTGTCAAAACATGTGGAGCTACCCGCTGTGGCAACCCCTTGTGTATAAGAGAGCAGCCAATAGTAGTAGTGGCAATAATATGAAACATGTCTGTAAAGAGGAAGTCTTTGTTAAATGCTCAATCGGGAGGGTGCTTTGGATAGTGGGAGAAGCAAGGGGGGTAAACGAGACAATAAATATTTAAATGTAATGCGTCTTTACATTACATAAGGTAATGTATGAGTGATGCTCCCAGAAAGGGTGCAGGTGGAGCAAAAAATAAATCTATTCTCCACAAACGCGGTTTTTATTTCTCAGTAGCGCAAATTGCTTGATTCAAAGTGTGATTAGACTTTGCTCTAATCAGCTGATACGGCTTCCTGTTCCACTGGGGAGGATGACGAGGCCTCTCAGTGGAACAGTGAAGCAGCAGGTCCAAATCCATGTTTCGTTGCAGGTGTTCCTACAAAAGCATCTAATTGCCTGAAACCGAGCCTGTTCTTCGTACTCCAGTCATCCTTGAGTTTTTGTTTTTTTTTCCCCCAATGGCTCAGCTCATAACACCCATCTGTATCATAAATTGGAGCAGTTAACTCTTTGACTATCCATTCAAAGCTGAAATAAACGTGAGCTCAGCTGACAGAGCAATCCATTAAATGTCAAACAGGCTGATTAAGCACTCTGTACAATAACACTGTTCCCGTGCCAATTTATGTACCTTACACATATCTAAAAGGTCTCTGCCACGATTGTGCTCAGCAATCTGATGCATGCAGACTGAAGCTCATGTGTTTAACTCCAGATTTGCTATAATATATGACATTTTCATCTAATCTACATCTGAAATGAATGCAGCAAGCTGGCAGGACTTCAGAACAGCTCCCAGCTGCTTTATGTTATAAACAATATTAGAAGGGAAAACAGAGGGCTTCGTGAATAAATATCTTCAGCAACCTTTCTCCAAAGTTTGATCACACAAATGCAGACTTGTTGAATGCACCTGCTAAGCCAGACATCTTTTTCTCCCAGGATCCAGTTCTTTCTTTTTTCTTTTTTTTTTTTCAATTCATCTTGCTCTAAGAGGCATGGTCATTACAAGACTGCCACAGCAATCCCCCAAAAATAATTTCCCGTTCAACATTAGTAAAACAGCCATGAAGTCGAGGGACATCATCAATTTCTACAGGGCAATAATAACAAAGAGGTTAGGAACTCGCAGTCTTCTGCTGACACCTACACTTCACACCGTGTTAAAGACACCCCACAAACCTCCTCCGTTTTTTCCATTTCATTTCCCTCGCACTTAAAATCCTTTGATGCACGCTAAGAAAGGTGAGACACCCGGGGCACAATGAGGGTCTTTTCATTCAGCGGTAAGTGATTACAGTAAATCACTCTAACCACAACTTTGGTTCATATATAAGAGCATATTTCAGCATGTTGCCCGTGGTCTGAAAGGTGGTGGCAAACCAGAAATAAAAAAGGGTTAGGGTTAAAACAAAATCTATAGTAGCAATTGCTAATAATTTTATCTCTAATCATATAGAATCTCTCTGAGGTCATGCTAAGGCACAGCAATGCTTTTATCTAAATGTGGTGACTGTTTGATTTTAACGTGTTTGCCATTTGAGTCAGACTCATTCGAATGCTAACATCTGCAAAATAACGCTAAAAAAAGCTGAAGCACATGGGAATATTATTAGTACTAAAGAAAAATATGGTATAAACCGATCATTATTGTGCCAAAACGTGGCCCCCAAAAAATTCTCAAAAATGTGAAACGTGAAAGAAAGTGATTGGATTTGTTTAACTTTTGTGAAGACATCTCACCTTTCATCCGAGAGGCTTCTTCAGTTTCCTGTCCCAGGTATTTAAACTCTCCACCATCTGGTTTCAAAACTGAAGAAGCTTCTTTGATGATAGGTGAGACGTCTTCACGAAACTTAAAGAAGTCCAGTCGCTTTCTTTCCGATCTCCTTAAACCATGCTCAAAAGTGATTGGTCAATAGCGTTCTGTTTCCAGACTACAAGTGGACTGCAAACAGAAACCAGGAAGCTTCCTGCACCAAAAACGTCTCTCACCTACATATGCTACATTTTCATAAGCAGAATCTGTTTGTGAAGAGTCATAAGCCAGTGTACTATAGACATATTAAATTGCAACTTGACAATGGTGCTTCATTCAAAAATAATGGGATCATCAAAATTATAACATTTATTTTCTGGAGCTCGTCCAATCTGGTAATTGATGAGATAATTCGCAGTCATGATATTACTCCTCTAAAATGATGCCATTTGCTTGCTGCATAACCTTTATTACAGGCTGCATATTCTATGAAGAAGCCAAAAAATATATATACTCTACTTGAAGAGCTATGTTAGTGCAGCTCCTGCATGCCAAGTTTAAGTCATTTAGATTGGTAGCCCTGCCCGAATGTTTGGACGCCAGCCCAAAACCAAGGCCAGCATCAACCTAAATCAATAGTGAACCTGACGTTATTACTATACATCATATTCAAGTAGTATGGGGTGCCAGACAGAGTCTGGGACTACACATCAAATATATTTAGGGCAATTTGTCCCAGATGGACAAACTCTGTTTCCAGAAGGTATGCATCACAGAAAGCAGAGAGAATAAAATGTCAGTGTACAGCTTTATACGTTATAGTTCTAAAATTGTGTTTGCCGTAAACTGGATTGTTTTAATCACCCATCCGACAAATTGGGACCCTGCCCCAAGAAGACATATTAGGGATTCACCTCTTACTGTCAGCGACGCAGGGTGAGTGCATAATACAAGAAGTCAGTCAACCACAGGTTCTCTCTCTCAGAGCGTATCCTCAGTGCAATCTATCAATAGATGTCTCAGTATCGGTCCAACAAATCTATTATCGATAGATGAAGCTGGAAAGCTCTTTCAACAAGCTGAAAAATGCACTTTTTCAACTGGAAACAAAACCTCCGGTCTCTGACTACTGTTGTTCCTCCCGCTGAAGAGGGAGTCGAATTGTAGCACAGACATTTCACAAGTAGAGGCAGTCTTCTGGTTATGCATGGGGTGATGATGCTGCATGCCTCACAGATTTTTCACACTCGCTGGTGATCGTTAAAGAGAAAAAAAAGCCACACACTACACACAGTGAGGCCCCATACAGACCCAATCCATTGATGAACAATGGCAGTGTCACTAGATAATTCCAGTGACTAATTACCTAAGTATGGAAAATCAGTTACAACAATTATCTTTAATTAGGATACAGCAGGCTTTGGTTTAAAACAATCATTGTTCAAAAGGAACCTAAAGATTGTATTTTAGATATAAGGATGAAAGTTAAAAGAAAGCGCTATAGCCATCTTTTTAAACAAAAAGCAGCTGTGAAGCTGTTTTCAACTTCTCAGATATGAAGATTATCTGTTTTTCTCTCAAAGCAGGCTGAACATCTTTGAGCTTGGGACTGCTGGATATCGTAAAAGGAATCTGAAACTTTAATTTTTAGAGAATAAACTATGAATCAGTAACTCGTGAAAACCTGAACTCTCAGAGCACCCAGCAACTCAGAAATCCAAAAAACTGATTACTGTTATTTAAGAACTATTAGTGCCACTGTGCATGACTTTCCAATTGGCTTTCCATCCATCTGCTTATCCAATTCAGGCCTATCCCAGCTGTCACTGGGAAAGATGCAGGGTACACCGTGGACAGGTTGCCAGTCTGTCGCAGGGCTAACAGGCTACTATTCATGCTCACATTTACACCAATGGCCAATTTAGAATCACCAGTTAACCTAACCTAATCACCAATTAACCTTCTTCCCACAAAGCTGAAGTACTCGGAGGGAACCCACACAGACACAGTGAGAGCGTGCAAACTCCACGCAGAAAGGCCCCGGCCAGGTGATGGATTTAAACTCAGGATCATTTTACTGTGAGGCGTGCTAACCACCACAGCACCACCCACTGTTTTCCAATTATTCTGTGTTTAAATAGCAAATACTTCCATCTCTGTTTCTTCAGTACTGATCATCCTGACTTCAAAAGTACATTTGTCATATTGCCGAAACCATGAAACACGAGTCTCTGTGTATTTTTATGTGCCAATATGGCAAAGTAGGGTGGTAGAGACTGTGCCGAAACAGCCACATGATCTGGCAGGTGTTTATACTAGCTGACTAAAATGAAGGCCTAGTTCAAAACGGGTGTGGTTTGGCATGTGAGTGCTGAATATCGAGTAGTAATGAGAATTAAGTACAAATGAGTTGGAACATCAGCATGCTGCCTACTATCAAACACTCCTGGAGCTCACACTGCAGCATTTTTCTGATCAGTAAATGCTCTTAATAGTTGCTGAATGTTTTCCAATGGGCATAAATGAGGAACCGTTTAGCTGCCTGACTGAACTGAAGAGACAATAACAAGGTGCCACATTATCAGTCTTCAGTCTTTTCTTTCTTCAGTGATTGACTTTTGTTCTCAAGTTATAGTGATCACAGCCCACTTTCAGTCCTATTTCGGGTGTTTATTTGACGGTAGCCCACAGTTTGTGTGATTGTCAGGTTCACATATGATCAACCTGTTTGTTTTCACCCCCCACACTTTAATCCTCTGAGGCCATAATCAATATGTCCCCGGCAGACCTTTCTCCCTCTCCCTGCCACTCCACCTTGAGACGCAGTGTGAATTTAAAGGCCACATCAGTGCAGCGAGGGGAAACACCGACTCGTTTCAATCAATTAAAAGCGTCAATCACAAGTTCTTCACTCAGAAGAGTAGCTCCGTCACGTCGGGAGCCCGTACTCATAACTTTACTTCCTCAGTTGCAGTCCATTAATTCCTGAAAACATTCTTTTGTCTAACGCCGGGTTACAGCAGCGTTCACTTTGCAAAGCTCGCCTTGAACCTGTCTCTGACACGTGTGGCCCCCAAACTACAGATTTTTTTGATGTTCGGATTTCCCTTTGCAGAAATGCGTAGGCAGAGGCACAGCGGTGCTTTAAGCTCAAATTCTAATGTGCTCACAATGACAGTGCTAGCATGCTGATGTTGAGCTGATAATGTTCACCATCTTAGCGTTTAGTGTGTGAGCAGGCGAGCATTTGCTCTGCACCAAACATTACCACAGCGGAGACTGATTGTGTTATTAAAATGATGGATTTTGACAATAAACCAAAGTATTAGAACTCACGGTGCCAAGATAGTTATGTTCTGGAAAAAAAAAATCAGGAAATCAACAGATTTGGGAACATGAATATCTGTACCAGCAGTTCTTGAGACATTTCATTTTGTAATAATCCTAATTTGTAATAATATTTTGTATTAATCTGGCATCCAAACACTAAAGCCACAGTATAGCCACAGTTAAAAAACAACACCAACACAACCCCAAAATAAACAAAGTGGAAATTCAGATGTAAACTAACCACCTTTAGCTGTCAGCAGGGGCAATTCTAGGATCAAACCTTTTCCTTCCTTTCCTCCTTTTTACCTTTGCAAACCTAAATTCAACTGCAGTCTAATAAGACACTACTTATTGTACTGTCTAAGAATGACTCAGAATGAATAATCACAGTTCTTATACTGGTTTTGGGGTGGGCACTTCAGTTATAAAACCTGAGTCAAAGGCTCAATTATGTTGACCATAATTTTCCAGAGTTAAAGAACAATTTGTAGCAAAGCAGATAATAGCTTTTGTCAGTTTCTTAACCACACAAAGCTAGTCCATTGTACTTTAAGCAATTTTAAAAAGTCTTAGTGCCACTTTATATATCTGGACATTAGTAATAGAGTTGCTTTTAGCTGTAACCTGTGCTGTGCTATGATGAAATTCAGATGTGCTTAGGCACCCCCCCCAAAAAAAAGGGTCCAAACTCACCAGTGGGTGCCAATAGGTTTGGCCACTAAAGTCATGTCCAGTCCAGTTTTGCATGCTTAAGCAGCTTCACACTCAACTGGGAACCCTCCACGCGAATGTCAGCAAGAATAATTAAAACAGTGAATTTTGTTGCATCAGTGTGAATTTTAAAGAGGTGAGATGACCCCCCCCCCCCAAAAAAAACGACATGTTTTTGTACCCTATTGGGACCCCTTGACTTTTTTGAGGGGGGGGGGTACATTGCTTTACTGTGACTTATCATCAGTTCTCCTTATTCTGGAGACACATCACTTTAAAGGTGGTTCAGTCTTCTCAGATTCCCCCAAAGTGTCTAGTGTTGAAGGTTTTTTCTGAGGCGTGGGCGTGTGTGTGTGTGTGTGTTGGTTGGGGGGGGCTGTGTAATCAAGCCCATATTTCTGCTGTTTCTGACACCGCATTTATTCGCTGATCTCACTTGCATCATTGTTTCTAAAGCCAGCATCTCTCTCCGTCCCCAGTGGTGCTGCCGATGCTGCTGCCACACATCCCCCGTACAGTACATCGTGTTGTGGTCCTTGCATGTGTGCTGGGGATCACATTATCTCGCATTACAGGGAAATGAACAAAAAAACGGGCCCTCCCACTCTGCTTCTTTTTTCTTCTTCTTCTCTTTTTCTTTTTTCTTTTTTTGCTCTTTTTACACCACCACCCCTCTCAGCACGTCCCGCCACTCCCCCTCCCCCTGTCCTCGGTAAAAATAAAAATAAAAAAGCAGCAGGTGTTATTTCCGTATAACCTGAAGATTTAGGTGGTAATTAGCATTAC
Organism: Haplochromis burtoni; assembly: GCF_018398535.1. NCBI lineage: Eukaryota > Metazoa > Chordata > Actinopteri > Cichliformes > Cichlidae > Haplochromis > Haplochromis burtoni. The sequence goes on along the minus strand of NW_024582685.1, from coordinate 155,835 downwards.
CTCTCAGCCCGGGAGAGTTATATTTATGCTTGCTGGTGACGGCAGGGGACGCGAGTCGAGTGTGCTTCTGGGCACCCGACGAGAGAAGAAATCACGCCTCAAAAACACGTGGGAGAGATTACTCAAATATTCCTCCTTTGTACCCTCTTTAACCCTCTAGCGGCTGCACGGTTGTCTCTCCCCGTTAAGCAATAAGCTGCAGCCCATTAGTAATTTCTTTTTTCTTGCAGGATGTCAGGCACACCATAAATACACATCTACATGCACACAGGTTTCACTGTAGCTAAGGGCTTTGACCTTGTGTTATGCTGCCCTTATTAAGTAGCTGTTGCAAATGTCCCGAAAGCTCCAACAACACAACGCAATGCACGCTGGCAAATCCATGCATATGACAAAGTAGATGTGCTTACAACAGGTTCACAATTGATGGTTCAAATGGTGCACTGGTAGAAATGCAGGAATGGGCTAAAGATTCTCCTAGGAGGCAATTAACTGCACAGATATTACATAATGACAGCCCACACTTCTCACCAGCATCCCCGGTCCATGCCAAAGGATGAGATGGGGCTTGTTGAGAAGAATTACGTTAACGAGGAGGTTGGGGGGTGGCGGGAGGGTACACCCCCCTCTCTCATTCCCTAACACCACCACCTTTTCGTGCCAGTCACCTCAAAAGGAAGCAGCGGGTCAGAAATGAAACACCTTGAAACTGTCACAGGACGCTCTCTCCCTCCGCACAGAGGGGCACAATTCTTGACGGGATCTTACCTTTGCTATTGTCCTCTTCCCTGTTCAGATACATGGCTGTTACTTCACTCCGAGGCAAACGCGATCGCAGGTATTTGTTTGCGTACTCCTCCGGCGCGTACCGTGAGCTCCGCTGATGTGATTTCGTAGTAGTAGCTGTTTATTGTTTTTGTTGCTCTCCTCAACAGCTTCTCCTCTCTCCTCCTAGTGGATAGGTAGGCTAACCAGTTTGAGACTCTCACTATCTCCCTCCCTCCCTCTCTTCCTCTCCCTGCCTCCTTCTCTCTCTCTCTCTCTCTCTCTCTCTCTCTCTCCCTCTCTAATAACCACTGTGCGCTGTGGCTCAGAGGACAAAATGGGGAAAGTGACTTTTGCAGCAGTGTTAAGAAGTCTGCCACGTGTGATTTTTTTTATAATTTCGCTTGCTTTGCATATGTTTATCATATTTAAAAATGTGCCTGTGCGCGTAAAGGGGAGTGCAGTCACAGCCCACCGATGGAGACTTATTTAGGCAGGGCTTGTAACAGGTTAATTTGGAAATCTCTTTGGTTTAAACAGCTTTTAACTGTGTATATGTACCAAATTACAAGCAAAATCCTGCGTTCATTTCAGTCTTTAGCTTCTCTTTTAATCAGAAGATTAATGCGTTAAAAATGTAAATGCCCAGTGATTCTTTTATTAGAATGGCCATAGGTTGTGCATGTAAAATGCAGGTGAAATGATTAGCTGACAACTAAATCTTCATTTAAGCCATTTATCAAGCAAAACTGCCTCCTTCTCCAGTAGAGTTCAAGCTTTTGTTCGTTGATGCCAACATTAACTGATTTGATCCACTCAGGAAAAAGTTCATGCCCAAAATGCTGACTTTAAGTAATCTGATCACATGTTAATTTTCTATGTAATTTGTTTACATGAGTACATGTGACTTGAAAAAAAAAAGTTATAAGTAAATATTTAATCAACAGTGATGCGAATCGTTACTAAATAACTATTTAAATATCCAAACAAATGTTTAATATTAAAAGTGCATTTCTTAAAAATGATATGATAATAGTGGAGTGGAATCACCAGTCTTTAATTAATTGTCTTTAATTAATAAAGACAAACCAATGGCACCGCTCATGTACTCGGCACACTGTCTGAATGACACATTTTAATGGATCAATTTGTAAAACCCAGTGCTTCACTACCACCTAACACTGATATGATGCGAGAAAAGTTGGAAACCCATCTGGCCCTGTCACTTCACCCCACCTGCCTCATATCCATATCCCCGCGTTGTATAGTATTTCATGCAAGAGGGTATCCTGCATGAGTTTGCCGACCGCATCATTAGGCCCCGGGCAGACTGAAGGCTTTCTTGGAGTCATTGGGTGCTTCCCCTGTCACTTTTTGATGCAAGGTGATGTGACGACTATCCCTATATTAGATGCAGAAATGAGATGTCGATTATTTTACCACTCGGTATTCAGCCTGCCTTACATCACCCATTGGCAGCCCAGGAAGTGGTGAAGGAACAGTTTGTCCATGACCTTGACTTAGTTCTAGAAAAAGCCAGTTAGAAAGCAAATTAAAACATTTTCAATTATTTTTTTCCCTTTCTTTGAGCAAATTTCCAATTTGTGCTGGAACTTCCTGTCGCATGAAGCTAGAGCATTATAAAATAAATGGGATAAGTCATGACAGTTATTAAAACTAAACCATAGAGCCCACATCAAAACATTTGCCACTCAGTAGATGTTGTAAAAAAAAATAGAAGTAGTTCAATTAATCCATGGCATTAAATCTGAAAACAAATTATCATTAAAATGGACACTGGTCACCAATTCCCTCTGCTGCGAAATTCTGACAGCGTCTCCTGCGGTATGTTATTGTACTCCACAGCCTATCAGAGACTCTCAGATCGCCTGAGTAATAAATGTGAATGTTACCCACACAAGTCTGCAAAATAGAAAGCTAATATTCTATTCCGTCACGTGGCCCTCTGATATCACAGATTAGAAATTCAATAGGATATGAGAAGAGCTGTACTGTAGATGCAAATGCTGTGTGCATTTGCAATACCTCAACTAACTGTTTGCCTGCGTTTTGTCAATAGAGCTGCGAAGGTCATTTGCTCAGAGCGTCCTGCAGTGATTTCCATTTGATTATATTTTGTTTTCCACTGCGCTTCGTGCTATTTGTTCACGACCTGAGAATCTTTTTGCCATTTGTTAGGAGAATTCTCCACAGGCTAATTTGACCACAGTCTATTCGCACCCCCTGCCCCACGCCGCAGCCACCACCCCCCGCCCCTGTGCTCCCAGCAGCATTGTGCCTGTCACTGATGCATCTGTCTCCACTGGTATCTATAAATACCCCCTTCTCTCCCCTTCAAAAACCTGATTCCCATTGATTTAGTGACCTATATACACATCACCGTCATCCCCTCCCTTCCTCCGGCTCTCTGCTCCTTCTGTAGATGGTCCTCTGCTGTCTCCACCTCTGATTTCCTCTTTCCTTCATCATCCTTTCCCATTAAGCCCAACTTAGACCACCTCTTCCTCCACCTTCTCCCATCCTCTTGTTAGAAAGCAGGAAAGGCTAATAATAGTTCACGGTGGAAAGCTTTAGTCATGACACATGAAAAGGACTCGAGTGAGGAAAAGAACAGCAGCTGGTGCTTATTTCTGTATTTCAAAGTGTTGTCATTGTGGTAAAATGAGCCTTCAGCTAATCTGCTGTGCGTGTAAACACTGGAGTGGATAGGAAAGGAGTCTCTCAGAGAGGAACAGCTTTCAATGTGAAATCTAACTCTGCCTAAATAAGATCAAAGACAAAGACATACAGAAAAAGAGAGAGCGGGGTGTGTGTGGTGTGCATGCAGGGCTGTATGAAAGTGCTATGATGTAATAATGCTGCAGGCTGCTGCAAAATAGCACCCAGAGAACTAATGCCATGAACAAAATGTTAAATTCATTGCAAACAGCAAGGGATTAATAATGAATATGTTCTGCTGACACAAGCAGGAATCCTAAACCCCAAACATTAGGCTAAATTGCACAAGAAAATGCACTTATTCCTATCATGCAAGTTCTAAACACATAGACCTTATTCAGCGAGTGCAACCACAAAGAGCTCAGGTAAAAGAGGCTCAGCTGCCTATAAGGTCTGCCACAGCTGTAAGAGACTAACAAAAGAAAGCTGAAACAGTGAGTGAGATGGGAGCGCGTGATCTTCTACCACACCACCCCAGCTTAGCATACACCTGTAGTATAAGGCGCTGTTCTGCTCTCTTCCCACTCCCACTAGAGGACCACAGCTCTACTGCGACCCCACACTGACACCTGGTGGCTTCATCGGGCAAAAACCATAACAGCAGTCACAGCTGCACCCGTGCCCCGAGGAGCCACAATGTCATCCTTGTAGTCTTCAAAACATAGCCCTACTGTTTAGTCTTCACAGCACTATTACACGTGAAAAAAAAACACGCTGTGTCAGTTCTTCTGTGTTCTCTCGGACGACCGCTGGACCACAATAATGAGAGTTGGAAAAAGTGTGACACTCAGCACACAGACAACCACAACAGGAGATTTCAGGACAGTGAGTTTATTTAACAGCGAATTGTGACAGGGAACACAATTTATTTATTTTCCATTGCATTGTAAACCATGTCTAAGACAACCGTGTCATTCACCACATATTCATAAACACCCTCTATGTCATAGAGAGACTTTGTAGGTGGACAGCGGGGGTGGGGGGTCCTCGATTTCTAAAGTGCTATAATGCACAATTCCTCTTGGAGGAAGAGAACAGAGGCCGTGAAATGAGCTCAGACCCCCCAAAAGGCCTCCAAGGTCCCCCCAGCTGCATTATTCATACACTGTGTTTCCTGTGACTGACAGGTGGTGTTCAGCGTTTACTTTTTTCCTACTGAGTGTCTGTGTGTGTGTGTGGCTTTACTTATTGCATATCAGTGAGCTGGTTCGTGAAATTTCTCGGTGAATGTGTAAAGCACAAATCTTTAGATTAAAACGTAATAAACTCTTCACTATATTCATAATACATCTCACCTACATTACATTCTTATATTAGATTCGTTTAGAATATGTACGAGATATACATTTGTGGATAACTGGTGACGGCTGACGTAGTGAACACCATCACGTTGGGTCTCTTATAACGACCTGTTGTCTCAGCCCTATGGATCCAGTTTTACAGACATACATAAGCTAGCATGTTCATTTCATTCAAGACTTCTGCACAGAAATAAATCAAGACTTTTAAATCACGTCTGCAAAAGCAGCAGATGGATTTCCAAGATTTCGAGTATCCAAAGCGGGTCTCTTGTGCCTAATGATCCTTTGTGCTTTCTTTGATTGTATACACTCCGGGTCGTACATTTGGTGTTTTAAAAGCTCCTCTGTGTTAGCCCGCACCCTGGCGACAGATGCTGGACAGATTGGATGGCAGAGGAGGGCAACAGATAGAAAGAACGGGAGGGGGGAGGGCACTGGACCGACAATCAAGAGAATCAAGAGAAAAATACCGCGGTGTCACACTAACAACTACACATCAACTACACCACTACACCGTCAGACACGCACGCACGCACATACACACAAAAAACCTAATGCACAAGGTCAGTTTAAATTCACAGCAGGGTCTAAAGAAAATTGACTTGCGCAGTGTGTTCAAAGTTCGGGCAAAAAAACAGATGAGAACGATCCGAGAGCAACGAGGGAGGGGTGGGCTTTTAAAGGAAATCTGGACGAGACAAATGTAGGCATTGTGATGACAATAACAGCAAATACGAAATGGACTTGGAATGTGGAAAAGAAAAACAAAAAGAAAAATTACAGCGGTACTTTATGAAGCCAAGCTCACGTGAGCAGACGGGCCATCTTATTATCTGCCGACATGGCTGGAGGTGCCAGATGATGTCCCTCACTGACCTATGGCTTTCAGTTAAGACATTGATAACGCTGAGATTAGCTCGAAGTGATTCAGTCAGTGTGGCCTTGGTCGTTAGTGCAGCCACTGTCATATTGCAGCCACCTCATGAAAGAAGCACCATTCAAAACAGACAGATTTTCTTTACCGTCCGATGCCAGCAGGTCTCTGTCGGCTTTCACATTTAATTTTTGGAACTCTTTAAGCATTTCTGCGAGTCGTTAACTTAAAACAAAAGACACTTCCCTCTATCGCCGATGCTTCATTTGGTCCTAGCTGATGAAACAGGCTGACCCACACTTAAACAATAGCAATAGGCAATAGGCAGAAATGCCTCCCCCCCCCCCTCCAAAAAGAAAAAAAAGAAAGAAAAAAAAGAAAACGACACTAATGTTCCCCACTGCAAACATTTAAGAAAAAAATCTCATTAAAATGTTGCATTTAAGTTCATATGATGTGTCCGGCGTTAATATTCCTTCATTCGATATGTCCACATCATTATAAAACATAAAAATCACCACAACATGAATTGACAGGGGAGCTGGAGAGGTAGGTGTGCAAAAAAGCCATCATTTACAAAACAAACAATAAATCCTAAAACGTCAAGTTCATATCATCTGCATGTTTACAATATAGTTAAGGTGGACACTTTGACACAGGAAAAGAAAAACAACACACAAATACATAGTGCTATACTGCCCACAGAAAGGAATATCGATAAATAAAGCTCACTCCCACAAATTAAATACACTGAAAAGTTGCATCGTGTATCTACAGTGCAACAGTGCAGTTGACTAGCTGCTTGAACGGTGGGAACAAGGAGGGAATGTGATTGGAATAATACACTTCAAAGTCACCTTGATCTCCGGTGAGATAAACCAATGGCAGCGCTTCAGTGTCGTGATGCATAAACGAGATACAACAGGGCTGCTTTCCCTCGCAGCTTAAAGCAAACAAAACCCTCTAAAGCAAATAAACAGATGTTTGGTTAAAAAAAAAATCATCGACTGCACTGAGAACGCATTAGTGTGATTTTTTGATATCCAAAGGATTTTTAGCTCTTTGGGTCCTGCCATTGAATTCAAGTTTGGATAAAGAATTCAAACTGAATATGAACTCATCTGTAAACAAAAATAATTTGGTCTGTATCTGATGTGAGGATGAAATGCTCTGGACTTGCTGGCTCCACAATGGATGACTGTATTCATAAATCTCAGGAGGTGAGGTCTGACCGTTTGTTAGCATCAATAATTACTAATAATCTGGCTTTCCATTAGAATTACTTTCAGCTCATTTAGTGTTCACAGCAATGCTGTCCGTCTGAATCCACCGTGCATCACGCGTGGCAGAAAGCTGCTTGCTGCACTTTAGGTCGCAATCCAATCAGTGATGTCACAGCAGGTGTTTTCGGTCGCCTGACAAAGGCTAACTAAACCCCCGCTGTGACATCAGTGATTGGGGTGTGGGCAGGAGTGCGATACGCTTGACCCATAAAAAGGCGTGAGGGCGCAGCTGTTTTGTGAGTCCGTCAAAGTTCAAACAAAGTTTACGCATGTAGTTTGTAGTTGAGCACCGATTCTCACACTGGTGCTTCAGTCCAGTGTGCATCCACGAAACAAAGCTATAGTCGTAGTGGAGGGGGGGCAACAGTTGAACCATTGTGGTAGTGCAACGCATCAGATGGAACCTGATCTACTTAAAAAGCCATGGCAATCAAAGTGTGCTCAGAGCTGAATGGCTGGGTTCATTACAACCACTTACAGGAAGGGATGTGGCTCCTATGGAAAGATCATAGCGATTGTGCTGGTATCACATCAACAAGTTGCCTCGGTCTTTGTCTGAAACAGAGGCCTGTGTTACTGTAACTCGTTGTGTGTTACCTTTTAAGACATAAGGTTAAGGGAAGGTTGTGTTTTTGATTTGTTTTTTTTGTTTTACAGGACTAATATTCTTCTACTTGCCTAAGTAAGGAATGTGCATTTATTTTTAATCTGATCATCATCATTTAGAATTTATAGTTTCAAACCAACTGGTAAGATTTCATCTGTCACTTAAAGACTAAAATTTGGTACTGTAGGGTGGCAGAACTGCAGCAACCGAGGGCAGTACATCTGCTTTAAAACTTTAACAATCATATTCAAAAAGATAAGTACAATGTTGTAATTATAAAGTGATATTCTTTTTAAAACTTAAAACAAGCTGATATTTGTGGCTTTATTTCCAGAGAGCTGGCTAAACCTGCCAACTGGATTTTTTTTTGTGCCGCCATAGGCAGCTTGGCAAACTAAGGCTCCCTCCTGAATGATTTGAACACATTCAACACAAAAAATTGAAAACAATCTGTACTAATGGTCACGCTCGGACCCATCACAAACTTCTCTCGGTATGGGATGAATCTTCGCGAAGTTGGTGTAATGCATTATGGGAGGGAAAGGCAGAAAGGAGGTGCTCCTTATTTGTCTTTTTTAGGCAAGAAGCTGAGGATAAATTCACCCACGCCCAGGAAGTAGACCACCTGGGCGATGCCAAACAGAGGAGCGATAACCAAGGCTCGACAGTAGGCTCCCTTCAGGAAGGCTGATGGACCCTCGTTACGCATGATTTTCCTGGGGAACAAACAGGAAAACATTGGATTAACCCAAAAACACATCCAGCACCGGCAGACATGGCGGGTGACTGTACATAGCACTTTGCACGTGCTGTAAAAGCAGAATTAGGTCACCTGATGCAGTCAGTCACTCCAGCGTACGTGTCTTCTGTGTTCCCTCGGGTCAGCGACTGCAGTCTAGTCTTTATAACTGCAACACAGTGAGTTCAGGTGAGTATAACATCAAACATCAGTGCAAAGACTACGGAAACAGTGTTCTCAGTGCCACTGCTCACCATCAACGGGGTTTACAGCCACAGCTGCTGTGCTTCCCGCAACGCAGCCTGATATAAACGAAACATAGAAAGGAGCAGGGCCCTCTGCGCCTCTTTTTCCAAAGTTATTCAAGTTGGCGAAAAGGGGGAAATAGATAATAGAGAATGGAACATCCCTATAAAATCAGAGAAATAAAACCATGACAGTAAGTTCTGAGAAATTCACTAAAACTACAAAAGTACAGTTGCCAAATCTGTTTTACCTGAGCAGCGTGGCACCAAGGCCTTTATACAGCCCAGCAATGCCCTTTTCCCTCAGTAACTGTCTGGTTATCTGCATGGCTGTCGGGGATTTCGTCTCCACGGTACCTGCTGCCACTGTCTCTGGCATCAGCTTCCTTTGAGCAGCTACAAATTGCAGGGAACATTAAAAGAAAAGTTCAAGCACTCGATGCTAAGAGCAGGTATACATGAACAAACATTTTGGATTTGTAACAGAAAAAAAGACAATAAGATAAAACTGTTGTCATCTCTGACGTGACCACATGAGGCCACTGTTACTACACAATGTCACAAACAACGCAGTATTTGCTAGATTAGATCTCCTCTTACCAATCCGCCCAGCATCTTGGAGCTGAATTTTCAACATCTCCATAGGAGTTGTGACAATAACCTACAATTAGAGCAAAATAAAGGTTTCACATAAACTGTCAACATTTACAGACTGTGAACAAATTAATCTGAAACGACTGATTAATAGAGTGGAGGGGGGAACAAAACAAGTGCAGCGTAAATCTAATTTCATCCATTAGTTAAATGCCAACTCTTGTTTTCCTCTCTAATCCACACAGTAGTAACTAGTTAACTGGATTAAGGGTGAGATGGTCATGTTCTCAGCTGCAATCTTAATCCAAGGTCTGCTACACTTAATCTAATCACATTCCTCGGGCTTGAAGCCTTTGGCCTCATTGACAACAGGCATTTCCTTCTGACTCACTCACTCAGCGCACATGGCTGAGCACTCTCACAGAGTCTTATCTGAGCACTCACGTCTAGCTGCCAGAGTATAGCCCGCTAACGGGACAGCATCTCAGTGATTAGAAATCATTCACTAAAAAGGAATATTACAGGTCACATTCAGATCACAGATAACACTATCTGCAGTGAGAAACTCCCAAGTATGTTTTATGACTACCACCTCTCATTTAAAGGTGGCTGTGGTTAATTCCAGCTGTAGGCAGAGACAAATGAGGTCCAGTAGTTTGGATGTGATCTGACACTGGCAGTGTTAAAGCTGGGTGTTCCAGATGGAGAACAGGAGGATGCAATTAAAGAAGCGCCTCACTCACTCACCTGGCATGTACCTGCACCGCAACCGGCCAACATCTCTTTGAACAGAGTAATCTTTCTGGAGAAGCAAAAGGTAAAAGCGCGATCAGATTAAAGCAGACACTAGACTGACAGTGTGAGAGGCAGACAACTTCATTTCCACAGTCCTCGAAAAAGGAGTTGTAACCACTAGTGCTGGTGATGCTAATCTTTGTCTTCCATATCAACATGTCAAGCACAAGGGCAGATTAATAATTCACAAGGCGAGCAGGTGGGCCAGACAAGTCAATCATTCATCAGCCTACATGTTTGTCTCCATAGCGATGGAGACGGATGCCCCAGAGAGCTCCAGGGTTGTCTGCACAGACAGTGCTCATGGTGGACAACAGGTACTTTTTTATTCAGCAGCGCACCGTGATCGGTTTTTGGCGCATGTAATGTGATTCCACTGTGTGCCAATTATATTTCACACGTACATGTAACTCTGTATTTAGAAACCAAACAGTTAACAAGCCAGCGTGAAGTGCTCGGTGCCTCTGAGAAGATGACAGAAAATGGGGGATTAGCTGGAGCCTTGGTGACACTAAAGACAGCTAACATGTCAGGTTATATGCTAGTAAACACGCCAGTTAATTACAGTGGGAATTAGAGGAATGGGCAAGTGTCAATCTGCCTGTCAGCACTTTCATTTCTCACCCATCCTTGGAGAAGTGATGCCTGAAGAAGTCGTTTGCAGCCAATTTGATGGCTTTCTCCGGTGTGACTAGCGTTAAGTTCACGGCAGCTCCTGAGAGGATAAAAAAATGGCAGAGAAGGAAAGTAAGACACAAAGAAGAAGAAGAAAAAAATAAGTATTTAAGTACTCTCTTTTTTCTCTACAGTTTGTGAGTTTTGTTGTTGTTTAACTTTGTGTACCAGGTTTTTCTTGATTATTGTAATGGCTGTATGTTTAGCCTTTAGTACATGTTACTACTGTAACCTGGTTTCCACTGGTATTTAAAAGTGTTTATATTTTGATCTTGTTTAGTCTAGCGTTCCCAGCATCCTCCTGTAACTTTTTAAGTCTTCATCTCTGTCAGGTGACTCCCTTCTTAGTTATTTCCTCTTGTGCCTTGTTGTAGGTTTGACTTCCTTTGTTATTGTCTTAATTAGTTTTAGCCGTTTCTTGTTACCCTAGTGTTTCCACTTCCCTGATTACCTCATGTGTGTATCTATAGCCTCAGTTTCCCTTTGTCCTTTGTAAGAGTGACTGTTATTCACTCATGTGTGCGACTGTCATTGGTTGTTGTGTCGTTCTTATTTTGCCACATGGGATTTCTATTCTTGGAGCAATAAAAAAAAACTACGTAAAAACTAATAAAGGGAAATCTATGTTTCTTAAAACTGTGTCTTAAAAAAGACACATGAAAAACCACCACTCCCCATGTTATCTCATGTTAGACTTTCCACATCTGCAGAATGCAAAGATACACTTAGGTCTGAGTGACATAAATTTCATCATCAGAGGGTGAATGTGAGGCTCTGTGCTCTGTGCAGATATCCATGTCCCTGCCAACTACACTAAAAAGCATCAACTATTAAAACATTGTTTAAGTGAACACCAAACAGACTTGATACGCGCATAACAGGAGGTGCTTCAAGCACACAAGCCTACACAGGTTAGAAAAATGATTACCTTATATTTAAATGAGTTTGCACATTAATCACATACAAAGTCAAAAATCTTCACTTTACCTCTGTACATCCCAAAATATCCCTCTGACCGAATGGTCTTAATAAGGCAATCTGACCTGTAACACAAGCACAACAGTTGTGGTATATCAGTTGAAGAGCTGCCTGATAGGCTGAGTGACACTACACAAGGCTACTGTGGATTAAAGCTGGAAAAAGAAAAGAAAGTCATACATGCTAGTGTAAAGGCGAGATCCATTTTGCTGGTTTTGGAGCCGAGTCTTGGCCAGGTCAATGGGAAACACACAGGTCACTCCGATTAGGCCAGCGATCCCCCCATTGATCAATTTGGCAGGCAAACTGGATGAAGGTAACAACCATAAACACAAAGACAAAAATATCAAATGTGGATGGTCACTAGATTAAAAACCAAGCCACAGCTCCAAACCTCTGTAACCTTACCTGATCTGCTTGTCAGCCATTTATCTGAAGCCCTGACTGGTCAAAGTTTAATGCGTCTGCTAACCGGCTGGTTTGTTGTTAAGAGTAGTGTTCGGCTGTCCGGGTGGGATTATGTAGCGGGACTATCTTCTGTTCACTTGACTTGTTCCAGCTGTTGTCAGGTCAAGCTAGGGGATATCTGTAAAGAAACAGAAAAAGAACCGGTCCCATCTATCACTGTCATGAAGTCGCCCGAAAGAGAAACATTTCAAAGGTTACCATGAAGCAATGTCACCTCTACAAATATTACAACATGGACTTGCTTTGGTAGCAAGTTACGGCACCAAGTATAAATATATATGCATGCTTCTGCTCAAAGCAACTTATATTAAATGCATTGAAACTAAAAATCTGCCATAGGTTTTGCAAACCTTCCTATTAAGGTTATTCTGTTTGTTTAGTGCTTTCAAAAATGAGATGAAAATTATGTAAATGCCTGCAATGGAAAGTCAATATACCAAAAAATGGGTTTTTAAGCTTTGGTGAAAGATGGGCGGTGACACTCTACAGTCCTGGTGTCTGTGGATACTTCATTATGCTCTGTATATCCCACAGTTCACAGACGAGCATAAATATTTCCACTTTAACCCAGGTAAACTTTTTAAAAAAGCACATCTCAAGTGGGGAAAGAAAGAAGAAGATGCAGGCCTAAAAAAAGCTATCTACAGCAGATGAACAGTATCTAAAAGATATGTCCTTAAGAACTAGAAAAAAATCCAGCAAAGACCTGACAGAGGACATGTGGCATGCATCTGGCCCTTCAGCTGATCTATCTAAGCATCACTGAAGCCTCATAAGAAATGGTGTCAGTGGTGGCTGTTAACAAGGCCTTCTTATGGAAGGGAAACAGGGCGAACATGACAAAATGACTCAAGATCTGGACTGAAAATTAGTAGCAACAGGTCTTATGGTGTGATGAATCCATATTTACAATTTTTGTTCAAATCATCATCAAAATGTACAGAGGAAGTTAGGAGAGTTGGAGCAGAGAGCGTCTACAGTCATCTATAAAACATGGTGGAGGCTCTGTCATAGTTCAGGACTGCATTTCAGCCAGTGGTGTTGGGTAATTATACAATTATTAATACAGAAAAATAGTGACAGATTTTGATCGAACACAATTAGCATCACAATGGAGTAAAAGCACAACTAGGTAGAAAACACACAATGAACCACTATCAGTCATTAACTGGCCTCCCCAGAGTCTGGACTTCAACATTATCGTAGCAGTGTGGGATCATTTTAACTGAGATTGTAACAAAAGCAGCCAACATCCAAAGAAGAGCTCTGAATGCCCTTCAGGAAGCCTGGAGAACTATTCCTGAAGTCTACTTAAATACATTACGAGAAAGCTTGACTGAGTTCAGGTTACATTAAAGAATAGATTTGCTTGTCTCAAATATTGTCTTTCGGGCTCATTAGAATTGCTTTTTGCCTAATATACTGTATTTCCATTTGTGCTGCACAAACCATTGCATCTATTTCCAATTTCCTGAGGGGTGGCTCGAGACTTTAGCACAGCAATGTAGGTCTTTGGTAAAAGTGGAGGTTTGATAAAATGTCTCCTCAACTTTGATAGCTATATTGTCATAAGAAGGTCCTGTTGACAAACTCTTTCACACTGGACAAACTTAAATGTGTTTACTTTTACATGATGAAAGACAATAAATCAATGTGTGCCATTAATACTTAAAACTATCAACATGTTATGAAAAAGCAAGACTAATCCCATAAATGTAAATGTAGATTTGAGAGAGCTTTAGCCATTAATGCAGACTGATTACTAACTGCTAAACAACTCTGTCACCAGCCAAACATCTGGCAGCGTGCGTGTCCTTGAATGCTCATGTTTTCATGCCTTTTCATGCTTTTCATGCTTTTCATGCTTTCATTGTCAACCTGAGGTGCTATAGAGGAAGCTCAACCCTCTGCAGGCTAAAACAGTAATTATGAAAAAAAAACCTAGATAAAATATGTCTGCAGTGGATAAGATGCACCCTATTTTTGGTACAGAATGCCTTCAGTTTAAAAGGATGCTTCCCATTTCCCCTTTCATTCTCTCCTCCCCCTTCATCCACCAATCACAACCTGCCTCTACATGTGCACTCCGCTGCCTTCTCTCCCTCTCCTGCTCTCTCCCTCTCACCAACCCTCCCCCATCACTTCCCTCAGTCACGAGTCACGACTCTCAAACGCAGCTTTTCCGTCTCAGATCTTTGCTGACTTGTGGGCTTCTTAGTGAAGTACAAATGCTTACAGTTGCACAACACCAATATCACTAATTCCTCGGATCCGCTTTCAGAGACATTTCGCAGCACGAGGTGATGTTTCGGTTTACAGAGGGCACGAATGCAGCTGCAGTCTGGTGTGTTTAGTTTGGATGTGGACTTGAGGCCCCTGCTTGCTGCTCCAGAGGTGGAAGAGGGAAGAAAGGGGGGGGGGGATTGGTTTAGAGCAGGTCAGCGAGCTGCCTCTGGTGTCTGTTGCCTGGGCGTTCTCCTCACTGCTCCTTGGAGCCAAACACAGGCAACTTCACAACCCACCTCCATCGCTCATCTTCCTTTAACTGTTTTCTCCCCGAGCAGCGACACTGCGCCCACATTTCCACTGTGCTGCATGCTCCTTTTGTTTTGCTCTCGCTGACTTCCTCGCGAACATAGGCATATTAACGCCACGGCCAGCAGTGGGGACATAAGCTGAATTTAAAAGTGGCTATACATTTGGTTAGTAACAGGACTGAATATTAAATGAAAGCCACGAAACTGACATCTTCCTCCTTCTCTACACTGCCTGCAGCTTTTTTTGTCGACTTCACTTCAGCCACACGCCACAGCTATGTCTGCTCCAGCATCCATCTGACCCCTAGCCATAGCGTGGCTGTGCTGTCTTGTCATGACAATTGGAGTCTGTGTGGAAACAACTAGGACCAGTGTGCAGTGTCCACAGCAAGAGACACTGCTCATCCTTCTTATGCTGTTCTTTGCACAGCATAAGAGGAAAATAACAAAGCGGTGCCTCATTTGTAGTTCACATAACCAGGGATTTTTCATCCACATACAGTTCAAGCTAAGCGTCTGTGTTACCTTACTTCACAGCAACATTTTCCAACATTTGCCATTTGAAAAACAAAACTACATTTTAAGCTTGAGTAAATGAAACCCCACTTAAAAAAACAAAAGACATTTACAATCCAGGGTTTCCTCTTTGGTGGCCAACAAAATCTTTTATAGGCAGGCACAATGTTGATTTATCGATCAAGGAAGTGAATTACTTCTGGAAAACAACTTAAAAGCAAAAAATGAGACAAAAGTGAAAACTTAATCAAATCAGCCAAGTAAAAGTGACTCGAAGCATCTCTCTGACACACACACTCACACAGAGAGTGTTCACACTGAGGTCATATTTTGAGTTTGGACTACTGAAACTGATAAGCACTCATAAGTAAACAATACATGATTATGCAACTCAAGCAGAACCTTGAGCTGAACAACTTAAGCCGGCCCCATAAAACCACCCGCTAGACGTTTCTGATTAACAGCCTCGAAGAGAGTCAAAGCTCAGACTGAGACAGATAACAGTTGAGTTTCTGACCCCTATTCTCACTTCAGGAACGGGACAAAAAAATGCTGCCATAGAGAAACAAGAACATGGGAACAACCTACCTAAGAAATATGTGTGAAATTTAGTGCTTCCATCCACGTAATCCTAACAAAGGTGTGCCATACTGAAGCCTTTTCTTTTAATCTAATACAAATATTTCAAATAATAATGCAGCAAGCACAGAAAAGACATTGGATCATTATGCAAGTGACATTAGTAATGTCAGATAAGTAGAATGCAAATGATATTCCTATCATTTAAATCAGCTACAAGCATAATTCCCTCATCTGCCACAGAGCCTGGGCTACTTCTCCTCTCCCAAGTGGCAGCAGGATAGAGGTCTTGCTGACTGAGCATGAAGCATAAAAGGAAGTAAGCAGCAACAATGACAAAGTGCAGTGGTAGTAAGTGCTCAGCTAACGTGACTATGGTTGGATGAAAAGACAGAAACGCACGAAAGTCAAACAGGCCATCGTCATTAGCTCAGCGCAGGCTGTTGTTACCGATCCATCTGTCTCACAAGAAATGATCTGATGAATCAGATGCACACTCTGAGGCATCCAAGGAGAGAGGAGGGGGACAAGGGGATTTCTGCAATTCTCTATCAGATGTCGAGTACTTTTCTGAGCTGCAAGAGCACAGAGGTCACACCTAATATAAACTCAATCTGTCCAGTTTCTTCCAGGGACAAGATTTTCCTCATTTTTAATTTATGAATTCGGTTAAGTTTACTGCAAAGCTGCTTCAACATATTATCATTCGGCTGACTTCTATATAGATATTAGAGCATATTTGATGACTGAGTTTAAATTTCCTTACTACACTAAAAGCAACATCTACTGTTTTTACCACGAAGCATCAGCTGCTTGTATTTTGGCTATTTTTGGACAAAAGTGCAGAAACAAGGGATGAAATTTGTGGTGTCACAGATAAATCTGATTGCTACTCCCTCTTCCCTACTGCATCGGGATTATAAATCTAATGCCTACTTATGAAAGCTCTCTCGCAATCTCCATTTACAAAAAGGAGGGGTGGGAGTTGTGATCTTGGCACAAATCATCTCTGTCAGTGGCAGTGCTCTTTGGGGCCATTAAAACTGACACACAGAGCATGCATTGTTGGAAACACCTGCTGGAGATGGGAACCAAGAGTCCACAGGTTTCAGGCTGCAAAAAATACCCGCTTCTTTGCCAACGAATGCCGTTGTTTAGTCCCTCCTCTGGCACCAACCGTCTCCCTTGTGGCCCAGTTTCCAGTCACACGGGGCTTTTCTCTCCTGTCTCTTCAGTTCTGCTTACATCTCACCTTTCCTACAACCTCGATAAAGGAATAATCATGCTATTGTTGGTCCAGATTCAGCTTTAAAGTATCTGCTTACAATTTACAGTACTGTCCCCCACCATCAGTACCACTACACAAATTCTCCATTCGGTGCACATACATTAGTGATATTTATCGGTCCTTGCCTAGACATTTTAGCGTACTTTCAGGGAAGGCTGAAAACTTGAAGTTTTCTGAATGAATGTAATGCCAAGTCATGAGTATCACAGTCATACAGGTGTGATAGATCCAGTGGAAAGCACAGGATGACACCCTATACTCAAGAGTGGCTCACCTCATGAATTATTTCAAGCAGTACAGATGCTTTGTTTGGACTACTTCTCCACTACAAATGCTGTTCATCTGAAAAACGTGCTGGTTTTTCATGTACATGTCAGCACACTCAGCAGCTAAATGTTACCTTATGTGTGCACTGAAGGGAGTTTGGGGCCCCAGACGGAAGAGCGAGGAGTCACAGTAAAGTGAGTGGGTATGGGAATGGCATCCGTTATGTATCCTTTTCAGCAATAATGCCATTACCTAATTTTGCAGATTCTTTAAAATGCTGGATCTTTCTAGAAGTGGTCCTAAGTTAGCGTTTAAGCAGATGCAACGTGTGCCTTGTCAGAGTCAAAGAGGAGCAGCTTTTACTTTTCTCTGCCAGTTAAAAAAAGGGTAGGTGGGTTTAAATGGGTTCACTACTACAATCCCAGCCCACATGATAACACCGTCACTATGGAGGAGAAGCCGGCAGAAGACGGACTCTGACCCGTTTCTAACCGTAATAACCAAATATCAAAGAAGCTAATATTTGCGTTCAAGGCATTAAAATTTAAACAAACCCCATCATTTGTCTGCAGCACTGCACGTACCCCGGTTGCACCTGTGTGCGCGGTTTGTGGGCCAAATATGAGAAGGCATATTACCGACCACCGGTGTAACGGTTATTCCGCTGTTTCATAACGGTGGGCCAGACATAACGTTAGTCTGCTATGAACTAAACATCTTTAAAACCAGCACAGGATGACAAAAAAACCCAAAATCCTCGGCTTACCACATAACGGAAAATTATTTGCTGACCATGAATACGCGACAAACTCACATTCAAGCAAGCTAATACCCCATCTCTCCTGTGCCGTTTTACACATTTAAGCTCAACGTGCCGCTTTTTACCCTATTCCCAGGTGAGATTTCAACGGCTCTAGGCAAACAGGCACATTTTGTGAGTCAGATACCAGACGGTGAGAAGCGCAAGGCTCTGCCTGCATCCCGTTATGTACATACCAGACACACAGAGCCGCTTCCGCTGTCTCCTCGGTGGTGCTGCGGTATGAAATCAAAGCCTTTACTCTCTGTATCTTCAGCTGAGAAACCCACAGTGGTTTACCTACCGGCTTTACTAGCGGTTCAGTCCGGCGGTGGGAGGTAGAGGAGGTGGGAGTGAAAACAGGCGGGCAGGGAGGGAGGGAGGGAGGGAAAGCGATGGAGTGAAATAGAAAAAAAACAGAAAAGAGGATTTTAAAAATGGGGGCCTCTAGTGGCGTGTAGTGGAAGTGCAGGAGGTAAAGTTGTAGCAATGGGGGATGGGAGTCGGCGTCATGGTGACGCTTCATCACATCACAGTGACCTTGAATACCGAAATAGAAAAAAAAAATGGCAGGAGCTGAAATATTGGGGCTGAGCGTGCGGCAATAAAGGAGTGAGTCACGACCAAAGAAAGAAAAACAGCTGACAAGTACAAAAAATTATATCCCAGTTTTACTTATAAGACATATTAAAAAAGTGTACGTTCATACATTACAAAGATCTAACGTCCTCATATCATACTGAGATTGTGCTGCAGCTAAACTGATTATTCAGTGACCAAAGGCACATAAGGAGGAAATGTAATCAGCTGTAAAAATGGCTTATGTTTGCAGTTTTAGTGTAGTGTAACATGCTCTCACAGGTCTCAGAGCTGTTTGCTGTCTGAACAGGTACCAGAAATTAAAAAAAACAACATTAATAGATCCAGTCATTGGTATATTTAAAAAATAATTATAGTTTGTTATTATAATTTGATTCTGAATCAAAAGCATGAAATGCTCTTTCAAAATTATAGTGAAATTATGGTTTGAAATAATGAGATGTTTTTTTAAATGAATGAGACACATTTCTAAAGTGCTAAAGAAAACAAATATATAAAAAGTTAAAGATTTGAGATATGGAGTCAAAAGTTTAAGATGATTTTGATTAGGACTGTCAAACATAAGGCCTAGGGGGCAAAATCTGCCCAGCAAAGACTCCAATCCAACCTGCTGGACAGCTTTGGAAAATGTTAAGGAGGTCATAAAGTTATGACTTTTAACTGCATTTTATTACGTTTTGAGCATCTCTTCCTACTATTCCTAACACATGTTCCTTCATTTTACACCAAGGTAATAGATTCATTAAATAAAATAAATTAAATAATTAAATGACTTAAATGAAGATCAAAGTCGATTGTGCATGGCCATCATGTACAATGAGCTCAACATCCCTGCTTTAGATGCTTACATACTTGGGGGGTTGGTTTGTTAAAAACAAGGTATAGGCCATTACACAGTAAATCCATTTCACCTGTTCCTCTGTTGAGCTTATGAAAGGTGCCACCAGCACATAGCCGGTTATCATGATTGTGCACTTCTGCAGTTGATGACAACAGAACAGGATAGTGGAGGCCCACGGTAAACAAGCAGGTCACTCAAGTGTAAGTCAGCCATCTGTGTCCAGCATGGGCTCATCTACTGCTGTTTTTCACCCAGAGAGGAACTCTCTGCTTCCAGACCTACTCTCCTCAAAGACTCTGTGTACTTTCTCTTTCCTATGTTGACAATGTCCTCGATCTCTTCGGCCAGGTCTCTCCTGCCGCTCTCGATCATAGCAGCCACCAGCCGAGATACTGCCCCGGGTGCTTCGTTCTTCTGCGCCCGGGCCCAGTGAAACAGCATGTCCAGGACCAAGGCACCCAGATTGTCCCTGGTAGCGGAGGAAAACACACCACTGAAATATATGTTCAAATCCCACAGTAAACTCTCTAATCTCCTACTGTTATACCTGTTATAGCTAACGCACATTAGTATTAAAATGTGAATAGATTCGTACATTAAAATCCTACACACAAATGCAAAAACACACACACACACACACACACACACACACACACACACACACACACACACACACACACATACATACATAATGCGTTTTTCTTCCACCTCCAGGATGAATCAATAGAGGGTTTCTGAACACGAGGAGAAGGGGGAGGGCCAGATGAGCATCAGCCTGTGTGTAATCTCCTGCAGTGTCCCAGATGGCTTCGTGATGGCAGTGCAGATTAAAACAATCAAAATTCACTAGCATGTCTCTCCCACTCCGGGAATTTTCCTCCTGTTACATACATCTCACGCCATCTTGTTCCTGGCAAAGCTTTGACTGTGCCATGATGTGTGATCACTCACTCAACAAATGTACTTTCCTCCTTTTCTTTTTTTTAGCTCTCTCTTGGCTAAAAATGTAAATGACTTAGTTTGACATATTTATTTTTTATATGGCACCCATTACCAAATTATTCATATATTATTAACAATAATTTGAGACAGAATTTATAGATAGATACACAGATCACAGAGATTTCAGAATGAGGTTGCTTGGGTAACCCTCTAGTGAATTTCCTACTCTGTCATTCAGGGGTATTTTTGAGCACCACTGATTATCACTTCATTCACTCACCTAAAAGTTGAGAGTAGTTACTGACTTATTTGGAGGTTCATAAAACATTAAAAAATGTATTTGACATTACTGATTTAAAATCAACACCTTCAAGCTCGACTGAAATGTGCAGCTTCCACGTGGAAAAGCCAAATGTCTTCACTTAAGTAATTCTAAGTGAACATGATTGTTCAGTCCTACCTGTTCTTGTACTGGATGCGTTCCAGTTCTTGATAGCTCAAGCCCAGATTGAGGCCAATAACACGCCAGTCTTGTGCTATCTGAAGAGAGATGGACAGCAGGTTGGCTTCTGTCAGGTAGCCACTCTCAGGGTCACCCAGGTTCAGAGGAGGATACTCGACCTCCTCCATGATGAAAGTGTTCTCTGAGTTTAGAGCCTACAAGAACAATAAAGAAAGTGGTCCCTTTAGAGCATAGGGAGAAAGCCTCCTCTGAAATAATGCTTAGAAAACGTTTTTCTGTACTAACAAGAGTCTAGTTTAGAAACTAATAATAATGTATATAGACAGAACATTTTACATGCAATAACATCTTTTAAGATAAGAATAAAATAGGATCCATCTCTTCAACTGACAGGAAGTCTTAGAGGTAAAGTTGTAAGCCACTGGCTGTCGAGTCCTTTCCTCTTTCTGGCTACTTCCTCTGGCAGGTTGCTGGGAATCTCCCCTCTATAAAAGGACACCTGTAACAGAGGTGCAGAGCATATTATCAGTGTTGTCCAAAACCTGTTTAACCATAAAACACATAAAGCACATTTACCTTTTTAAATGTGATTCATTATAATCAACAAGAACATTTATTAGGAATTAATCTCCTTTAGACACAAACTCCATTGGGCAAGAAGTATTATATATCAGCCCCTGAGAACAGTTTTATGTTGTTGGTCGCTCTGTGGTTCCTTGGAAAAACAGGCTGGATTACACTGTTTCCAGTTTAGAATAACAATTCCTTTAAATTGATAGCCCAGGGTCCACGGTTTATTGAGTTAAACCAAAATTGCCCTCAAATAATGGAGCAAGCACACCGCAGGGCAGCGAGGAAGAGTTTCTTTATTGCCACGCCGAAACTGATGCGATTCTTTATTATCATTGTGAAGTGGGTGAAGTGTGTAATTCTCTGCCTAACACGCTTGCAGTTCCAGACTGATGTTCATTGGGTTGCCAGTAAAGATTGAGTAGGGTACTACGGCATTCCCATGTGAGCTCCACAGAGTAAAGCTGACGAGGACAGATCTTTGTCAATAAACCAGTTCTCCACATAGATGCCTCCGTTAAAAATGTTCTCTTATTCACCATGCGAGGAGCACAAGTCTTCTCCTTGGATATCTTACTCATAACAGACATTATCCAGACATATACAAGCACACAGGAAGCACCAGTGAGTTTACTAGAAGGAACTAAAACAGAAGGCTTTTTCCTTTTTATTCCCCTTTCCATAAAAACTGCACTACATCCATTAGGAAATAATGGGAGAGAGACCACCAATATCTAATATTCTAATGGTGAGCAATTGCAACAGAGAATTTCATTAGTTTTCAATCAACTGTTTTAGGTATCCTAGGAAGGTACAAGCTGTAAAAGAACCATTTTTAAAGAAAGTGTAGTCTTCTGACAAATCTCAGCTGTCAGGCTTAAAATTTGGATTTATAGGTCCACCTAAATAGGTACCTGGCACAAAGGACACACAGATAGATATCAGTGAAGCAAATCAGGCACACCTCACCTCCCACACACATTTGGGGATAACTACTTTCTTGCTATCTTTGGCTTCATGTTGCTCTAAAGAAAACATGTGAAAAGAGATTTATTATCTCTGAACTAAGCCATGGGACATCTGAGAAGTACTGAGAAGATGATATATGCCTCAAGAGAATGTGTATCTTTTTTAGTATTTACTTTACCTTCGTCTCCCCAAAGGTAAGGTCCTTCAGCTGTCTACTTTTAACAGAGTGGGGTCTTCTGAGGCCATTCATAGAGAAATTATATCAATTCCCATGTGCTTCCACACATTTTTTTAAACCAACAGATTTAAAGGTATGTGGGGTGTATGTATGTAATGTTGTGCTATCTTAAAAATCCATACCTCACATTAAGTGTTCAGCTTTTGCTATAGACTAAAACTCTTGACCACAAGTTTTGATTCTATGACTTACCTGCCCCCTCACTGGTCCCTTCTGACCCTGTGCTGAACAGATATACACTTCCTTCAGATTCTTCAGGCTGGAGTAAAACTCGAAACAGAGTCTTCCCCCCACACAGTCTGGTCTATCTGGAAAAAAACAGGGAAATATCAGTGTGAGACAAAAAGTTATGTCAGGGCAATCATTACACAACCGCACATCATAAGACCTCGGAAGAAAAGACAAACAAGCTAAAGTCCTTCTCCTGGCATTGATTAAATCCTTAAAAGAATCATCTGTATAGGTTTAAACACATATTTAATTTTTTTCCAAGAAGATAATTGATTCTCCTTTAAAATGACCTTTGTCCTGTTTATCGTGTGCAAATCTAGTAGTTAATTTTCAAATCGCGATTTCCAAAACACAGCGACATTGTATTCCTGGGGAAAAGTAACCTTTAAGTCAATGAAAATGTCATCACAAACAAAACATTTAAAAAGGTTTAGCGCTTTGGTGGTAAAAGAAAATTTACAGCAACAAAATAGGTTGTGTTATTTTGAGCCATGTTTTAACTGTTCCTCTTCTCCCCTTCTTTGCTCCTATGTGTCTGTTTCACTGTGACAAGCAGGGAGGGGAGCAGAGGAGAAGAATAAATGCACACAGAAGGTGAAACAGTGAACAGAGGACCTAACCCAAGCCCAAAGCAAACTATGAAATATTGAGTCTGAAACCATTGCAACATAGAAATGAAGCTTTTTGATCTGATTACATAGTTATCTATGAATGTGCTGCAAATATTATGTAAATCTTGGTTGTGATTCCTATATCTGACAACTTCACCCCACACATGCTGAAGGACGACGGGATTTCTCCCTTAGATTGGTTACCCTGGCTGACAATACAGTTCAGAGGAGAAAATGCCATAATGGTATAGTCTGCTCTGTTCACTAATGATATAAAAACACCATCCATCTTCTTCCACTTATCTGTATCAGGGTTGCCAGTTTAGCTCACTGTGTGAGCAGTGGCGACCATGTGATCAGTACAGTAGATTTGATAAAAACTCCAAATCAACCTCAAACAAGTTTCTCTAAGGCTTCATACCTGTGCTGATTTCTAAGCCTCTTTCAAAGCCAGCAAAGAACTGCTCTCCTTCCAGCAGGTCACACAGGTCTGAAGGCTGGGGTCCATCATATTGTTCTGTCAAAGACTGCATTCTGCTCTCTACCTGTGCAGGAAACACCACAACCATTGCTTAGCACCTGAGCATGCAGTTTACACAAAAAATAATGGTAAATGGCCTGCATTTGTATAGCGCTTTTCTAGTCCATAGGACCCCAAAGCGCTTTACACTACATTCAGTCATTCACCCATTCACACATTGGCGATAGCAAGCTACATTGTAGCCACAGCTGGCCTGGGGCGCACTGACAGAGGCGAGGCTGCCGGACACAGGCGCCACCGGGCCCTCTGACCACCACCAGTAGGCAAACACGGGGTTAGTATCTTGCCCAAGGATATTTGGCATACAGCCAGGATGCAGCCTGGGATCGAACCACCGACCTTCTGATTAGTGGCTGACACCAGAAACAAATCAGTTCAAAGTCATACACTACCAAGGCTATGACACCACCCACAGTGGCTGACTCTGTGCACAGTGACAACACAGGAAAAAAAAAATCACCACAAACCTTGTTAGAAGGTAAGCACTGCAGCAGAACCTGTGAAGGATCAGTTTTCCTCTGGAGGACCAGGAACTGGACTTTGAACTGTTTTAACCTCTGGTAGATCTTCCTGACCGCCCCACTGACGCAGCGCTGTGTAGTATACCAGAGCCAGTACCTGTAGTGGTACACACATTATAATCCTACACTGTAAATTACATTTCAAAAGTGCTTTATGGTGATATAGAGCTGACCCTTACCAGGAGAAATGCGTAATGTAGAAAATGGCATACAAATGGGTAACATAGAGAGAGACTTGTGCTGTGATGTCAGTCCAGGTTTGGGCAGTGGGATCTCCATGGAGCAGATGCAAACAGGACATATCAACTGTATGGCCTGCAAAGAAAGGGAGAAAAACATTAATACACACTAATTTAATGTGTTATTACACACATGCGTGAGCATCAGGAGGGCCTAATGTACCGGTGACACCAGATGGCAGGGGAATCTGAACTTTGATTGGCTGTAGAAAATGCATGCTGGTAGTCTGGGAGAGACAAAGCAGGGGGCTGACTCTGGCCTGAGGATCACCGCACAGCGCCTGCACGTCTGACATAGACACCTGCAACACCTGCAAATCAGGAAACACCAAAGTCTTGCAGACCAGACAAGAACAGTGATGTCAATCATGTGTAGGTACTGCTGCTAGCTGACCTGTAAAGTGATGGTGCGAGTCTCCACTGTGGAATCCGGAGGAAAGTGAAGCTTTACTCCAGGATCAGCACTTGACACCAGTAAGCCTCCGGCTGGTGTGACAGCGCAGCTGTCCTTTACTGGGCGAGACACGGCCATAAACCAAGAAAAGTGGTTCACTGAGCAGCATGCCAGCTAAAGGTACAAAAAGAAGCCAGTTTCACCACTAATATAGTAATACTGTTTGTCCAAGACAAAAAAATAATTGTAATAATATCCATTTGCAGTAGCATGTTTTATGGGTTACCCTGGCTGGACGTCCCCCAGGGCGACTGCTATGGCTCTCACTTCCTCTCCTTAGCTCAGTGGGCAAAGTACTCCATGACTGTCCATCAAACGTCCGCACCACCACCTCCTTTCTTTTCGTCCGGTGATATGGCACACATACCTCCACAGGCTGTAAGCATTTTAGAGGTGAGATGCATTTATCTCATGCAAGTGCAAGAAAGAAACAGATAGGAAATAGCAAATATTTGATGGAAACCACTCAAGTTACTAGTCACATTCACACATTCATACAGTGCTTTATTTTGTGCATTTTAAGCCCATTATCTACCTCACATCCACAGCTATGGCACCTGCTAACCTAACGTGCAAACAAACATAGAGAAATGGCCCAGGGTTTGATACATACATTCACCAGCCACTTCATTAGGTACACCTGCTCAATCCCTTACTGATATCAGAGGCCAGAGGAGAACAGCCACACTCCTTTGAGCTGATATGAAGGAAACAGTAATTCAAATATCTACTCGTTACAACCAAGTATGCAGAAGAACATCTCTGAATGAACAACACATTAAACCTTGAAGCAGATGGTTAGCAGCAGTGGAAGACCACATCGGGTGCCACACCTCACAGCTAAGAACAGGAAACTGAGAATACAATTGTACCAGCTCACCAAAATTGGACAGTGGAAGACTGGAAAAACATTGCCTGGTCTGATGAGTTTTTTGGGAATTCTTTTCTTGGTAAACTTTGGGCAACTTACTACCAAGTAAGCATCATTTGAACACCACAGCCTACATAAGTCTTACTGCTGACTAATCTCTTTATGAACACAGTGTACCAATTTTCTGATTCCTGCTTCCAGCAACTGGTTTCTTGGATATGACAAAGAACTCACTGTACTCAAATGGCCTCCACAGTCACCAGATCTAAATCCAGTAGAGCATCTTTAGGATGTGGTGGAGCGGGAGATTCGGATCATCGATGTGCAGCCAACAAATCTGCAGCAACTGTGTGATGCTATTGTGTCAATTTGTACCAAAATGTATAACACTGTGCTGAATGTATGCCATGAAGAATTAAGGCAGGGGGTCAAACCTGGTACTAACAAGGTGAAACGAATAAAGTGGCTGATGACTGTATAACTAATATTACAAAAGAACTAGGTTGGTCATGTTTACCCGAGTGCGTAAATAACTAAGGTTCTAAACAAATATGTAAACAGAGGTAAAGTTTGGTTTCTCCACAGCCGCAAATCACAAACTACCAAATCATGATAACTAAATAGTTATGGAGTGTTCCTATACGCTTTAAAATACCTTTAAAAATGTGACTCCATGAGGACGAAGTTCCAGCGGACGACTAAGAAGGATCTCATGCTCCTCCAGCTGTACCCACTTTCGCTGTGGCCTCTTCTCGGCCCAGGCCAGTTTTGTGGCTGTCACTATGCATCCTGGGGGGAACACCAGCTCAGCCCCCCCTGGGAGGAACACGTGACACCCGGCAGACGAAATGCAGAAACTAAAGAGCAAAAGGAGCATCAAACCTTTTTTTTTTAAATATAGCTTGTATCAATTTAACTAACGGTATTATTTCAAAGAATGAGAAAATATGAGCTTGCTATGAGTGACACTGTACCTGTGCTGATTAAACCCAATGTGCAGTTCTGGGAGTTTTGTTTCTGCTTCATCTGGTGAGAATAAAACACAGTTAATATGCTAAAAACAAAGTTCAGCACTGCATGTTCAGGATCAAAATACATTGAGCTCTAATCGATTTTAAGCTCCTGTTTTTCTCTGGTCACCAGGTGTAGGAGAGAGAGGAGGAGGAGTTGGAGGTCGTCCCAGGGGATTGTCACGGACGTCTATTTTAAGCAGAGGCAGTTTGTTCAGACAGAGTGGGATCAGACGGAGGTCATTGCTGTAGATGACAAGTTCCCTGAGTGAAAGGAGAGAACCTGGGCAACAAAAAAAAAGACAATGTTACTTTTTTTGAATTGCTCCGGAACCAATTTATCTTACATTAAGTGATTTTTCACTAGACACACCCACTCACCCTTATGCCCTTACCCATGCTCTCTGGTAGCTGCTTTAGCTTGTTCTGGGACAATTCCAGCTTAACAAGCTCCTCCAGTGAACCAATTTCGTCAGGTAGCTCCTGGAGGAGGTTATTTGACACATCCAGAGTCTGTAGTGCTTTCAGTTGACCCAGACCCGGGGGGAGAGACACCAGCTCATTCCCCAGGAGGGAGAGGTAGGTGAGGGAGGAAAGCTGGCTTATATCAGAGGGCAAAGCCGAGAGGTGGTTGTGACAGAGGAGCAACGAGGACAACATGGAAAGGCTAAGCAGACAGGATGGTAAACAGGAGAGCTGGTTGAAGGAGAGATCCAGGTGCACCAGATGGGAAAGTAAGGAAACAGATGCTGGTAAGGTGGTGAGGAGGCCAGGCAGGGGGTCACCTCTTGAGTCATGTAAACAGTGTCCTTTAGTTAGAAAGAAAAATGCAATTAGAGCAGAAGAAAAAGACAGAGAATCACAGAAGAATTATCATTCTATGACACAGTATTACATAGTTTAACTTAACTAAAGGCAACAACTAAAATGCAATGAAACAAGTATGGTGACAAGCAGATGACACTGAAATAAATTTATGAAAAAAGTACCCCGAATAGCCAGTGATCGTAGCTTTGTCAGATGGGACAGGACATCCAGTGCACCATCCAGCCCTGCTTTTTCCTCAGAGCCCAGCCTCAGGTACTGAAGGCCCTTCAGCTGCCCCGGGATGGACTCCCAAAGGAGGGGCAATGCAGCTGCACCTCCCCGGTACACATCCAGGGTCAATCTTGTATCAGTCAACACAGCTGAAAGCTCCACGGAAGGAGGCAAGGGTGGAGACAAGGACAAGGGAGAAGAAGATGAGGAGGAAAAGTCGGTGTGACGGCTGGAGGAGTATGAGCAGGAGGGAAGGGTGGATATGGAGGGAGCACAGGTATCCATAAGGCTGATGGGAGACACAGAGGGGGGATCAACAACATCTCCCTGCTCTCCAAACATAGTGGGGCCAGTCATCCTCTCCTGTTCCTGATTCAAAAGTCCCCAGATTCCGTGGGCCAAAATTTCTGCAACTCCACCTGAAAGGCTGCATGCAGGTGTAACCTCCACCTCTCCGTCTTCCGTGCTGGCTGCATGGCATCCACAATTTTCATCGGGAGGCGCGTCGTCTTCGCTGCCTCTGTCCATTGAACACACAGTCTGTTAGCTGACTTGCCCCTCGCCCAGTACTTTCCTGAGAATTTCTCCCCGCATAACATTTGTTATGTACAGGTCATGTCATTACACCCAGACGGAGCTAAGAGGTTCCCATGAGACGGGACGAACAGTTTATGTGTGGCACAAGTTCTGAATTAGTTTAATCTAACCACTACGAAGCTAAACGTTATTAGTTATGGCCATAGCTATAATTAAGAACAAAAATGCTAATTAAAAAATATCCGCTCACTACGGTGGAGCTCTTAGTATTCGCTTTAATTAACCAGAGCTGTGTACGACTTAATGCAACGTTATTAGATTACTAACGTGTAACAAAGGAGTCTGGTTTCGTAACTCTTTATCGCTACTTCCGGAAACCAGATTGTTTTTTAAAAAGAGGGCTCTGCGTCACTGTTGTTCGTTTGTTTTGTTCACAAGATCTGGCGACGGAAGATAGGAGGAGTCAAATCGACATTTTCCGTTTAATTCTAGAAGCCCGCCCCTTCGGTAGCTCTTGTGTATCACAACGAGCGCCTTGATGGTGGCGCCGCCAAAGTTTCAGCAGAGAGCGGGACTGTCGTTTTAGCAACGTGTGCAGTGATGTTAGTCCCACTTTGTCCATCGGGCGGCGCTGTTGAGATCATTTTATTGCTGTAGGCGTTAGTGTGATGATGTCCACCCATAAACACTATTTTCAGATGTTTCATGCTATGAACAATTTTAAACGCGAACGTAATGATACGATTAATGAAATAATTGTAAAATTATTTTTTAAATTGGTAAAATTACCAGTGACTGTGGAGGTAATTTGAGTACAGTGAACTCCAGTTTGAGATGATTTGAGCTTTGTGGCATGGTGTGTTATCCTGCTGAAAGATTCCATCAGCAGGCTGTGGTGTTTAAATGATGCTCAGTTGGTAGTAAGGAGCCCAAAGTGTCCTAAGACAAAATCCCATACAACTTTACACCACCACTAGCCTGAATCTTTGATACCTCCAATGGATCCAAGCGTTCTTGTATTTTTCAGAGATGCTCGTATATATACCTTAGCTTAAGTATTTGAGCTATTTTTGCCTTCATATCAGATCAAAGTGGTATGGCCATTCTTTCTTGACCTCTGGTATCAAAATGACATTTTCACCCAGATCACTGGATATTTTCTTATTTTCAGACTATTCTCTGTAAGCCCCAGAGACGGCCTGAGGAAAGAACCCAGCAGATCAACAGTTTCTGAATTACTCAGGCATGCCTGTCTGGCCCCAACAACCGTGCGCTTTTGAAGTTATTTAAATCACCTTTATTCCTAATTCTCATGCTTGGTTTGAAGAGCATGTTGTCTTGACCATGTATACATGCCTAATGCATTGAGTTCCTGATTTAATATTTGCATTAACTTACAGTTAACATATTCATATAAATTATACACATACCAAAATTGTTACTTTTAACTTACTGACAAATGTTACTTAAAAGTAATATTTTCAGTCTGCAGTTATTCTGGCATACACAAAACAGCCATAACATATGATATTTAATATATATGTATGTTTATAAATAAATATATTTTTTATATAGAAAATAGCTCTAGAAGACCTTCAGCTTCTATACTGTCATCATTCGTCCTCAAACGTGCTACTTGTTTTTAACTGTGTTGTCCATTTGTTCAGTGATAAGTCCAGAAATCAATATGTCGATGAGGAAATTATGTCAAAAGGTCATAGTGGAAAATTTGCTTTAAAGTGTAAAAGTATTTGTTTGACTAAGATAAATTATGCCGAAGGTCAAAGGTGGTAGAGTCAGAGTGATCAGAACATAATACTCGGTCAGAAAAAAGTGTCACCTCCTGTATTCTTTTGTTGTTGTTTTTAGTGGCTTTCTCAGTCCATTTTTTGTGAGTCCAAGCGTGCCCTAGGAGGTCTGGACTGCCCAAGAACAATTTGTGATCCAGTTATCATTTTTTAAAAGAATCAGCTCTAGCTCATAATAGGGCATGCTCCCCGGAGAAATCATGGTGTCCCGAACAGAATCTGAATCAGTTCCCACAGCAGTGACTATTTGCAATCTATTTCTGTGAAGTGTTGCAGAAAAACATTTCAGTGTTATTGCTGGGTGTACTTCAGGCACAAGAGATTTGGGACTTCATTACTGTATGTTGCGAAACCCTACTACCATTTCAACTTGTACCAATGTTTACTATTTTGTGGCGATACCTCCCGTGTGTGTGTGTGTGTGTGTGTG
>NW_024582685.1:123583-124799 GCF_018398535.1 Haplochromis burtoni | reverse complement strand
AATCTGGTTTATTTTGCCAATATTGCATAACAGGAAATCAATACACCTTCCGAGCGATAACACCAATCGTTGAAGAAAATCCTCATAGTTGTCAGGACATGTTTTCCTGACAACGAAAAAACATAAACAGATAGACAAATATAGAAAGGACAAAACAAAACGCCTTGCTCCGTCTGGGGACGAACTTTTGACAGCTGTCAGAGAAGACGCGTGTGACCGCTCTGTGACTTTCCGGGTGTTTCAACGACGCAGAGTGTGATTGGTCGCTTTAGTATCTTTCTCGATTGTGATTGGTGAACTAGAATTTGCGGTGTCGTTGATGATTGGCCAGCCGGGTTCGCTCTACGCCCTCCTCACGCCAGTACTTCATGAAATCACAACAAGTCCCCGTGGTCTACTGCGTCGGTATATTAACCAGTCCAGGGCTGCTTGTAATTACAGCTTTCTTACTTTTTACCGTGAAGGCATTTTTAAACAGTCTGACTGTTTCGGCGCTACCTGCAACGGAAAATCTGACTTAGGCTTAACCAAAACAGGAGACCGACATTAAGTTATGAACAGGCTCTAGAAGCAGACTGTTAGCAAGTTTTTATAAGTTGGTATCTGCGTAAACTCTGTCGTATCGTGTTCCAGCGACCTTAGCCCCACTGGAGTCCACAGCTGTGGACCGCCCTGGCAGGATGTTTCCACTGGACTCCCCGTGGAACATCTCTTTCGCCGGCTGCGGCTTCCTTGGTATCTACCACATTGGCGTGGCTAGCTGCCTGCAGGAGCAGGCTCCCTTTCTGGTCCAGAACGCCCGGCACATATACGGTGCATCTGCTGGAGCTCTCACCGCCACTGCTCTGGTCACTGGAGTATGTCTCGGCAAGTATCTTTTGGGTCTTAGATTATTACTAAGCTCGAGTACTATGTAGGAGTTATTGCATGTAACTATGCGTTATAGCTTGAAATGAGCGGGATAAGAAAATGATGTAGCATGAAATTGAAACAGAGTGGCATTGAGGCCATCCTCACGCTCATCAGCTCAGTGGTGCAACTCAAAAGTGATAACCATCTTCTGAGGAAGAGAGGATGTTTTGTAACAGGATTGTCATCAATCTTCTAATTCTTGCTTTAAATGTATCGCCTGTTACCCGAGCAAGTCCCCTTATCTGATGCTGTGCATGTAAAAACCGATTGTGAATGTATTTGTGTCTATTTTGTTGTATACTAC
>NW_024582685.1:104445-123440 GCF_018398535.1 Haplochromis burtoni | reverse complement strand
TATATGTTACACTGATGTCCATTAACCTGTCTCGAACAAAAGGACCAAAACTTTCTGTCATAAAGCGCACAACAGTTCCCAGACGCCAATGTCTGTTTCCCTGTTTCACAGGAGAGGCTGGTGCAAGCATCATTGAGGTTGCCAAAGATGCGAGAAAGCGGTTCCTCGGGCCGATGCATCCTTCCTTTAACCTGGTGAAGATCGTGCGACACATGCTGCGACGCACTCTGCCAGCTGATTGCCACCATCGAGCCAGTGGGAGGCTGGGAATCTCTCTCACCCGAGTTACAGATGGAGAAAACGTCCTGGTGACCCAGTTCAACAACAAGGAGGAAGTGGTGCAGGTATGCAGTGTTAATACTTTGATCAGCAGGCTTGCTG
This sequence comes from Haplochromis burtoni, assembly GCF_018398535.1. Taxonomy (NCBI): domain Eukaryota; kingdom Metazoa; phylum Chordata; class Actinopteri; order Cichliformes; family Cichlidae; genus Haplochromis; species Haplochromis burtoni. Next base: position 123,059 of record NW_024582685.1, on the reverse strand, counting down.
CAACATAATATTCATCTCCACTGCAGCTCCTTTGTTATTGAGGCAAAACAAATGATATGCAGATGCTACACTGGACTATGACACACAATGTTTTCACCATTTTCTGATATGTTGTGCTTGAATTGTTGTGTAGGTTGTTATATTGTAATAATAAAAGTTACAAGCTGCAGCCCTAGTTTTAAAAAAAAATTTTTTAGTTAATGTTATTATAAAATATCCTTTAAGACCAGAAAAACAATAATAATAATTTCTGATATCACAGCGTTTATGTGCTGAGAGTATTATTTAGCTGCAGTCTGCTTGATTTGATTTAAATCAATCAGAAAATCTCCAGCAGTCAAAGAACTGTATTTCCATTTACAATTAGTAATCAGACGTTGTTTCTTATTATTTGTTTTCCAAATCAGGCGTGTGTCTGCAGTGCCTACATCCCAGTGTACTGTGGCATCATTCCTCCCACACTGCAAGGAGTAGTAAGTAAATGTACTCTTATCTGGCACCTGTGCACCTTTCTTTTAATCTCACGTTCCTGCTTTTGGAATATTTAATTAAATCTTTCCCTAAGAAGATATTAAATGTTGGAATATAGAAGCACAGCATGTTTAAAACATGTCATGGCGAGTCCGCTTTGCTGCTTTGCTTGAATTACACATCGTGTTTCCTTCTATTGTGCTTTGCTGTGACTTTTGGCAGTTTTTCTTCTTTCTGTAAGTGCTCCTGTCAGGGGCCTCCCTTCCCTGAGAATGTGTTTGCTCTGAATGGCATGTGCTTGGAAACAATGATTATAAAATTCCTGCAGAGTTAGTGTTTGTCGCAGATCTCACACTAAAGGGGGAAGTTTTGCTGGCCATGTTTCTAGAACAAAGGTTTTTTTTCTGGGAAACATCATTGAGCAATACCAGCGTTCCCAACTGCTCGCCGTGGCCTTTGTGATGGTTTGTTTGGAGCTCACGTGCTCTTGTTTGTATGCAGAGCTTGTGACCAAAATTAGAGAGTAGCAGAGCCAAATATGATGGTGCAGACACAAGCTTTGAAAGTTAGTCCGTTCTAACTCTCTTAACCCTCAGTGGCTCAAGTTCAGATGGCTGATGTCATCCACATCTTATCTGTTGACACAGTGTGAAACCTCTGCCATGCCTCCACTTCAATAAAAACACAGATTAGTCAATACACGGGATATTATGTCATTCCTATCATCATCCTGTTTAGGAAATGCTGTAAGGACACGAGTCCTTTAAAGTCAATCACGTGTTACTTTCTGTAGATTTTCTGATGGTTTTTTTTCTTTATTCGTGTAGCGATACGTTGATGGAGGAATCTCAGACAACCTCCCTCAGTACGAGCTAAAAAACACCATCACCGTGTCCCCGTTCTCAGGAGAGAGCGACATCTGCCCCCGAGACACCTCGACCAACATGCACGAGCTTCGCTTCACCAACACAAGCATCAAGTTCACTCTCAAAAACCTCTACAGAGTCTCCAGAGCACTTTTTCCTCCAGATCCAATGGTATGTAGCTTGATTACAGCCTTCCGGATCTATGCACATAGAGATACACACACAGCTGCCGACAAATTGATTGGTTCAGTGAGTGAACTCAGTGGACCTCTCTGACTCATGTGAGATAACTCTATGTGTTTGTTTTGAGTGCAGGTAATGAAGGCCATGTGTAAACAGGGATACACGGACGCGCTGCATTTTTTAAAGAGAAATGGTAAGGGTTGTTGATCTGGCAACTTACTTCAAAGCTTCTTCTGATTGGTACTGACAAGTCGAATCGATCTTTTGTCCCCTGGCTCTGAGATATGTACAAACATTATCAGCCAGATATACTATCACTGCTTGTGCTTCCGATGACTATGTGATCAAATCAATAGACTGATTTTTCCTGTGATTTGGCGTCTCTTAGCCGTTATCGTTAGTCGTTAGCTTTATGTAACTCAAAGCATGAGTTTACTAAGGTGACACTTAGCAACACAAGTATTTTAAACATTATGAACTCGTTAAGTTATTTATTTTATTAAGAAATGACTCTGACAGATGGTCCCAGATTAAATGAGTTACTCTGGTATTTTCTCTTCTTTTTAGGATTGCTTAATCTCCACCGAATTTATACAGACAGATCACTACTAACTAACAAAGAAGAAAATGAGGAAGTCAGTGAAGAGGAGGACGCAAATAAAAGTGAAGACAAAGAAAAGTCCCAGGTGGAAGAGACAGCATTGGAGGTTTATGCCTGCGCCTCTTTCGATGAGCAGATCATTGAGTACCTTCCTCCCGCTCTGCACAAAGGTAACATGATGCCGAAGGTACAGACTGAGTTGAAAAGTTGGTACACTGTGACAAAGCAAGAAATGGAACCTTTTAGTGTAAACTGAAAGCAGCATCTGCCTGGGTAGTGGATAAATATATCTAGAGATTAAAAACAATTTAAAACTCCTTTAATAATCTTTAATAATCTTTAAAATATTTGTCACTGTGAACAATAATGCAAGGACTTAATGTTTAAAATGTTAAGCAATGTTGCTTTTTTGTTCCATTTCTCCCAGTTTCAAACAAAGTTTTTAGCATCTTGCACAGTTGGTTCATATTAAAACTCTCTTTAGGAGAAATCACAGCTTGTAAGCCTTTATGTAGCCAGCTGAGTTTTTCGATCCTTGTGAAGCCTTGTAAATCTAACTAAAGTCCTGAGACCTTTGTAAACATTTTGCCTGCTACTCTTTTTCCAGAAAAGAGGCAGCAATGGCCAAGATCTTTATGTTTTCGTGACTAGACGTCTTGTGTCATATCTCAGGAATACCTGGAGTGAATTCTTTAAATTGAACTTATGGAGGAACTCTCTGTGTTTAAATGTCACTGTGACCTCACAACAAACATTTGGGTTTTTTGTGTTTTTTTGTTAATGAAGAATTCGTACAACATTTATACAAATGTCTAAAATGATAAAATTGCTAAAGGTCAAATCAGGGCAGACTTGGATATGAACTGCACCTCTAACCCATGGGTAAAGGCATAAAACTGAGGTGATTATTCTAGTGCCAGTTGTTTTATAAAACCCTTATCTTAGTTTAAAATTAAAAAGAGCATGGTTCATCTTTTGGAAATCAGCAAATTTTCTGCTAACTATAATAGTCACAGCACAAATTCAGAGTAAAAGTGCTCAAACCTTTACGTCACTGCAAGTCTTGTGGGAAAATAAGACTTTCAGTACAGGGAAAAATAAGACTTTTTTTCCCTGTACTGAAAAAAATCGATTTGATATGTCATAAGATAGAACTTGTGTAGTTTCTTTGTAGTTTTGCACAGAGGAGGGTAATTCTGTCTCTCTGCCTCCCTCTGCAGCTCTGGTCGAGGCCTGCATGGAGAGGAGGAGCCTGGCGCAGTCGCTAAGCAACCTGCTTCCTGTCAGGATGGCCACAGCCATGATGCTTCCCTACACTCTCACCCTGGAGTCTGCTATGTCCTTGACTCTCAGGTGCTATAGGACTTCATTACGTCTGTCTGTTTGTACATGCAGTCCCTTTTATTGAACTAATTACCTTTAAACTGTATTTCACTTAGAGTGCATACAGTGAAAATCTATCTTAGCACCATTTTACTATTACTGCAATATTTATAGTATTATTTAAGTTGGTTCAGTCAGTTACTGCTCTTACTGTCTGGGAGCAACTGTAACCTTATAATTTCCTCAGGGATTAATAAAGTATTCTGATTTTGATTCTGGCGACTATGTCCTCTGGTGACTAATAATCGTTTGTCCCTTGTGTAGACTTTTGGAGTGGCTGCCAGATGTGCAGGAAGATGTGGTGTGGATTCAAGAACAGTTATTGAAAATCCTACAGTGTTTTCTTCGCCAGACCTCCAGACGCTTGTCCCGCAGTGTATCTGCCAGGTAGGTTTAGCCCTGCAGTTACACAAAGCTTTAACTTACTGTTTCTGCCATCCATTTATGCCACATATTTACCACGCCGGTCATTATGATGCCATGTTGATAAACCCCAAAACTGGATCTGCTTCATACAGTGAATGAACAGTGCTGAATTTCAACTTGGTTAAACCTACAGTAACTGGTTATGTGATCCTGTTGGGGGCAGCAGAAACAAGTAGCGACTAAAAATCCCTGTTCTGTCTGATAAATTGACCGTGTTGACACATCCAGCAGTTACAGAGCAACAGTATCATTTGGTTGCTGTAGCTATCTGCCGTGTAGCTCACAGAAGATGATCTACAGTGAGGTTTTAGGATTTATATGATAATTTGAAAGTGAAGCAGAGCCACTAACTGCAGATTCCCTCTCCTCGTTCACACGTCTGCATTTGATTCGTTGTCATAAAAATGTTTTTTTTTTGTATCTAAACCTGATTTAATAACACAAAATCACACAGTTACAGCTTACTCCATATTCATGCTGGTAAATACTTCTCATGAATACTAGGTTGTTCTGCCAACTGGAGCTGCACCACTACAAGTCCATCCCATCCCACTTCAGCTCCCCAAGCCTGTTTCCCACTTGGGTGAACGGGAGGAGCTCTTCAGTCCAGGATGTCTTCATGCGTCTGGAAAACTACAAGAGGCAGCTGCTTTCAGATGTGCTCTGTATCAACATGGATCTGCAAGGCTCCTTCAAAACTGGAATGATGTCACCAGATAACAGCTCTGCTACTGACCTTTCCTCTGACCTTTCCTCTGAAGGTCTCACAATGCACACAGGTTGTCTTAATCTTCCAAATGATGCTAACTCTGGAAACTACCAGTAGCTGCTAAGAGTACTGATAGAGAGAACATCAAATCAGATTTGAAGATCTGTCTTCTTCCTCATGTTAAGGTATTTTCGACTGAAAGAAGATCTTTCTAATATGATCGTCCCCATTTTCTAATGGTTGGAAATTTTAATTGTTTCACATATTTACACTTAACTTTGTATTAAATGCCTTTGGACCAGTGCATGACGCTGAACTGAGGTTTTTGCTCAACTATTGTAAGGCCATACACACATCATGATCGTATGTCTACAGAAGTGCATTTAAACTTAGCACATGTGCTCAGTCATGTACAGACTTGAATTACAGGATGTTGGAAACAAAGAATGAGCACTTGAGGTTGCACGGTTAAAATAGGTGTGTGTTTATGTTTTTGGTGGAGTGCTGACCAGTAGTTAATCAGAGTTTTCCTTCTGTATCCAGTCATGAGCTTTAAGTAACTTTTGCTACACAGAGGGCAAAACGACTGATGAACCAGTCTGTTTAGTACATGTACCTACTCCATTTATGTGATGCAAGTGTCAATGCATAGTGTGAAAGACAACACTTTATGTTTCTTGGTTCATTTTAATGGCAATGCCTTATGTATTAACAATTATTTATATGAAAAATACAAAAGTGCTTTACTTTTTCCAAATCACGTATATATTTTTTGATCATCTTGATTTATTTAGATGTAAGTTGAAGCTTTTTTATAAATGATTTTAAATATTTAGCATTGAATGTTGACAGATTTGATTTGTTGCTACATGTTTAGTGCATATGTAGTAAATCAAAAATGTGATATTTTTTTTTATGAAGTCCCATTAATCTGACTGTGCCTTTTGTTCGTAGGTTACAACCTACTTGTTAAAATTCTTCTTGCACTGTGTGCTGCATCTTTAACTGTGTGATCTACTCCCATGCTGTGCCTTAACCTTCAATGAAATAATTGCAAAATGAGTGCCAAATGATGTTAAAAAAAAAATGTTTCAGAGAAAAATATGTATGTTATTGTGAAATAAAGTGATGATCAATATTTGTGTCTTCATATTCCTCTTCTCACATTAGCCTGTAAACCTGTAGCTGACAATGAAAAGAAGAAAAATACCGCAGTGAAATGAACAAGGACAAAATAACACAGCAGGATACAGTTGGACAGCAACTGAAAGGGTAACATAAATAGTGTCCTAACATGGACAATGCCATGTTAGGACAAAAGAAAAGCTGCCACAATTTCCCTGTTTGCTAGTAGCTATTGAGAAACTCAAGCAAATTCACCCCAACATCAGACTGTGAAGTGCTCAGAGAAACTATGAAAAACTAAGAGCTACATCTCAGACTAGACAGACCTCAGTTAGCATGTTAAATGTTTAAGTTCATGAGAGAACAATTAAAAAAGACTAAATAAGTATGACGTGTTTTCTCAGGAGAAATGCTCTTCTCTCTAAAAGGACCATGACATTTGTATCTGGAAAAAAAAAGCCAAGATTTATAAGACAATCTCAGATTAGATCAGGAGTGGAGTGGTGATGATTTGGGTTTGTTTTACAGCCACAGAATCTGTGCAGCTTACAGTCTAGTCTGTGACTGTGTCTGTGGTAAGAGACTGAAAATGCCATACAGAAAACAATTAATCCAAGTGATATATATTGTATCCTCTGGACAGGTAATATATTACATATGCAAACAAAATACATTCTTGTTAGTATCAAGAATATATATTTTACTTTTTATCCCCCTTTTCCATTATATTTGCATGAACGTGCATGACTCTTGAGTTCTTCTTGAGTTACTAACATAACACAGCACTGCATTCACTTATTCAGTCACTTTAATTCTAAAACTGTGTATATACTGTATATTCTGTGTATTTATCAACTCATTCTTATTGCCTGTTTATGCCCTGTCCTTATCTTTAACGTCATGCTGCTCTGTTGTATCTTAATTGCCCCTTGGGGATAAATAAAGTCTTTCTGATTCTGATTTAATTTAAAATATGTTAAATTATTGCAGTACAAAAAAAGGAGTTTGTTTTTTGGGTCAAATTGAGGAGCTTTTATTGTTGTTTTGGTTAGAGGAGTATTTGAATATCCCCCCCATTCTGTTCACATATAATAGCAAAACGTGTCACACATAAGTCTCATCACTTCTGGCCTTTTAAGAAAGCTGGTGAACTTGGTATCATCCAGTTATTAGCCATAACTACCCTTAACTTACACATGCACATGCACTGATAAACACACCACTGTGCAAAACTACATTCCATGTGCAATAACCCAAACAATACAAAACGCTGTTTATTTACATATTTACTTTTCTGTCTCTCTCTCTCTCTATATATATAATTAACCTATCCCCACTAAGTGCATGTCTTTGGACAGTGGGAGGAAGCCGGAGTACCCGGAGAGAACCCACGCAAACACGGGGAGAACATGCAAACTCCACACAGAAAGACCCCGGCCTGATGTGGAATTGAACTCAGGACCTTCTTGCTGTGCGGCAACAGTGCTAACCACCGTGCCACCGTGCTGCCCAATTATAACATTATAAATTATAATAATAATATTTTTTTTTTCTTTTTTTGTCTAAATACTGTTCATATGTATTTACCCCCCACCGCCATGTTTGCACTGAGTAGGAGATGCATCTGTATAGTGACAATGAAGGCATTCTATTCTATTCATAAAGATCAAAACAAGAAAAAAAAAGAAGAAAAAAACGAGCATTAAAATAATATGACAGAAAAACATAAAATCCCAAGATGTTTTCGGTTCCAGCATGAACTGTTGTATTTACTTATATAATTTTGTGTTTGTGTTGCAATATATAATATAACAAATATTAAAAGGGAATCTGTGTTATTTCTTTGATTGTGTGGTTTAAGTCATCTTAACTGTCTGAACTTTTTTCCCCCTTAAATTGATGTGGTTGTGGTAAAAAAAAAAATAACACGGAAACTTCCGAGTAGTTCCTGAAGGCAGCGCAGAACTGCCACTCAGTCGCAGAAGTTCGCTATGTCGTGTTGTCCGCCAGGGGGCGCAGTCCGGGAGGTGTGTTGAGGGCGGGGGTGCGGAATCCAAACACGGCACTCCGCTTCTCTTCTCGTACCATGAGCTGAATCTGTCCGGGACAGACCAGGGAAGATGGCGGCCACTGACCATTCCCGGTCCGAAGCTGCCAAGCAGCGACGGCAGGATCAGCTGCAGCGATGGCTGGGCTCAGAGACGGATCAGACGGGTTCGGAGTCCCGCGAAATCTCGAGCGGTTCCGGAACGCGCCGGGCGAAAGTTCGGTTCGCCCAAGGAGCCGTATTTATGGCTGCTTGCTCCGCCGGAGACCGGGAGGAGGTGGCAGCGCTGCTCCGACAGGGAGCTGACATCAACCACGCTAACGTAGACGGACTGACAGCGCTTCACCAGGTAGGAAGTTTTGCCCCTCTAACTGTCAGCAGCTAGTTTTCCTTTCTGCCCGAGCTAATCGCTACAGTTGCTACAACTGTCGCTCATCTAAAGGGAAAAGGGCTGAGCGTTGATCCCTTAATGATCCTCACAGCGAAGAGGACTCACAGGTAAAATGGACCACTAACGTACTTCCAGCCCAGCAGCTCCTGTAATCCATCACTCATTCCTCTGTGCGTTTGTTTTATAAAGTCCGGGAAGAGTTTCTGGCCTGTTTAACACTAGCAAACTTGGTTTATTAGCCCGTTGGGAGGCTGTCTGATCCGCACTGTTGCATTTAGTAAATTACAGGCTTCTTTTTATGGCGTAAAAAAAAGCGAACGAGAGGGCAGCAGACGGTAAAAACCAAAGAGCCTGGTGGACCATTTTTAGACAGTTATGGGCAGGCTTGTGGCATACAGTCCCTGCCGAAGAGTCAGGAAAGTAGTGGGAGAGAGAGTTTCACCGTCCTATCTAAAGGTCTTAAAGCAAAAAAGAAAAGAAGGAGGGCATTATAACTGAAGTTTTCACCCTTGCATTTATTATTGCAGTTTTCGTGATTGTTGCGTTCATGAATCGAAGATAGGCTGGACTTGTTCGGTGCATGTTCAAGTCCTCCTCTTGTCCCTGCTCTTGACTTAAGTCATAACACCCAGGCTCACTCTGGACACCATCACTGTCACACAGGCCCTCGGTGATGCAGCATTTCCTCCACTTTAATGGCACTGTGTGGTAAACACATTGCTGTCTCATCTCATAAAGTGAAAGCAGGGTCAGATGAGTTTTGACCAGGATTCCTGAGAACATACAGAAAAGATCTGCTTCGAAGTCCTCTGGCCTGCGTGCTCATGCAGATGTGGTTTTTCCCTCCCAATTTTGAGGCAGTTTAGTGAATTTGCCCCACCACGGCTGGTTCAGATGAGTCTTCTGGTGGCTCCACATGTCCGACCGGTCACCCAGTGTGGTCTCCCTCCATCCCTCTCTCCCCCTATTGCTCATCGGTTGCCTGGAAACTCGAATTAAATATAGGGCCCGCACTCTCCAAACTTTCCATCCTCTTCATCCAAAGCCTTTTCTGTCTTCTCCCTCCTCCTCCTCTTCTTGCTTTCTCTTTCTCCTTCCCTTTGCCAGTTCCCCATGGAGGGGACTTTAGGGATTTCAGATGAAGAAATGGAAAACATGCCTCAAACAGCACAAACTGCTGTTGTCAAAGGCGATTTTCACAATGAGTCACTTGATGACCCAGTGAAGGAGTCTGCTGAGAGTGTGTGTATGGACCGTCGTCACACGCAGGGTGCCAGAAGTACCCACTGTTCATTCATTCAGCTCAGAGCACCCACTCCATTAGTGGGCGACCCCCGCCCCCCCGCTCCGGCTGTTGCTGAGCCCCATTTTCAGCTCTTACAATGATCACATTTTTGTTTTTTGTTTTTTTCCCCATGCATTACCTGCCTAAATCTCTCATATTATAAAAGGGAAGGAGGAGGCTTTCCCCAGCTTTGTGATTAGTTGATTTAGCCTAAAAGAAAAGCCTCTTAGGTGGCTTAAGACAGGCCTGATGGAGACGTTTCTGTACGTGTTACAGACACTTGGCGCTGTGACGTCCCACAGAAGAACTGCTTCGGTAACGTCACATTTTTTGAGTAAATATCATCTCACCTGCTGACATCAGTGAAATGAGACACCAGTGCAGATTAGATTAAACTAATCATTTTGTTGTTAGTATTCAGTTCAGCTTTGCTTCAGAGTCACAAAAAGATAAATCTCCACCTTTATCAAGTATTTATAGCCATGCCACTGGCTATGTGGCGCATTGGCCCAGGCCAATCTCGGCAACTACGCAGTAGATTGCCACTAAATTTATTATAATGTTTAAATAAACACTGTAGTCCCCAGAGGAGGAATCCGTATGACTTTGCAACCTTCTTCATGAAGTTAACATTTGTAGTTTTTATTGAAATGTATTGACAGCTATTTAAAAAAAAAGAAAAGTTTTTTTTCTAACTTCATTTGTATTTCAGAGTATTACAGATGTTTACATATATGCAAACTCTGAGAGAGCAGGAGAAACTGTGTTGGCACTGTATCTAAAATATGGACCGTCACTTTTGGTTTCACTTATTGATCACTCAGAATCGCTCTCCTTTTGGAGAAGCAGCATCGTCGAAAACTCCTCCAAAGTGAGTCTGCAGCAGCTTGTCTTTGCATACATGCACATATGAGATAAAATACAGAGGAATAGCTTCATTGCCAACAGGTACCCACTAAAAAGATGGCACACCATGATCCCTCTTTTAATAAAGAGTGGTTTCATTGTTTACGATTGAAAACGTTCTCTTCTGTTCAATTTAGCTAGTTTTCAGAGAGGGTGCCAGTTTTAGTTTTAGTGTTCTGTAATTATTCAGAAGCTCAGGGCGGCGATCACAATGCAAACACCTGATTCACAGCCACACATGTGGTTTTTCCAGTAAACACAAAAGTATTTACCAAAGCCTATTCGTGCTGATTTTGTTGACAAAGTTAAATAAGACAAAAACTTCAAAAGTGTAGTTTTTGATTTTATTTTGTTACTTAAAATATTTTATTTCCCGCCTAGTTTTAGTCGTAGGCTATAATAGCCGTGGGGCAGCATAATGTCATGATATTTTTCATATCGTACCGATACCGGGACACCAAATATCGATATTATCATCAAATCAATGAAAATGCTCATCTCATGCACCGCCTTCCCGAGATGGTGTTAGCCGAGCAAACTTGCATTAAAGCGACTTTACTGAAAAAATCGTCCAACACTGGACGCACACAGCATGACAAAACCGCATCCTAATTCAAAGTTACACAAGTTAAAATAGGAAAGAAACCTCCTTGCAACTAGAAAATCATTTTTTCACATTCTGCAACCGACTGCAACTTGTGGTGACTAAATGTTTGCTCAGAGCTCGAGGGCGTTGCACGCTCACGACCGCTTTTGATTACGAGACGATTGCGTAGGTCACCTGATAGGAGGCAAATTTTCTGCAAATATTAAATAAAAAATACTCAGAATATAGGAAAATGTTCAAAATTGCCATAATATCACATATTGAGTAAACTATTGTCTTACTTATTATCTTACTTTTGAAGTAGAGACTCACAAACACAGAGCATTACTAATATTTCATAGACAGGTGAATGGAATTATGGAGTGCTGCAAAGTTCAGTCAGTGAACATTTACGCTGCTCTAAATTGACAGTTAAACATTAGTGAATGTGAGCTAATATATCAGTGCGTCCCTGTAATTAAAAGACATTCGTAAATTAACTAATAATGCTATTTATAAAGTCAGTGTCTACATCAGTTTTCACCCAAAAATGAAGAATAACAAAAGCATAATCTTATGTTACTCCCTGGTCTTCGCACAGATTCTGAGCTACGGCTCATTTCTTTATATTTTGATAGGAAAATGTGAAATTGGTGTAGTGGTAGATACGGAAACATTTGCAAACATGCATGGAAATACATTATACAAGCTAAAAATGAAGCTTGTTCATATTTAATGCCTTTGAAAGTCAGTATTTGGTTTGGCCATCTTTATTCTTCAACACAGCCTGAACTCTCCTTGGCAAGCTTTCTTATCATTTCTTTGAGTACTCTTCAGGAATTGTTCTCCAGGCTTCTTGAAAGACATTCGATGCTCTTCTTTGGATGTTGGCTGCCTTTTTGAGCTCAAAGCTTCAAATTTGGATCCGTCAATCCATCAGGCGTGAGGAATCGGTGCTGCCACTGATTTTCAGTCCAGTTCCTGTGTAATTTGGTGCATACCTCAGGCTTTTCTCCCTGTTTCCCTTAATTAAAAATGGCTTATTGACAGCCACCGTTCTGATGAGACCAGAGCAAACAGTAGATGGATGAAAGGCCAGATCCATCTTTCTGGTCTCGGCTGGATTCTTTTTTTCCTTATTTCTTAAGGCCATGACTTTAAGAGACTGTCCATTTGCCAGTTTTTTATTTTTTAAAGCTACCCACATCTCCTTTTTGTCATTCACTTGTTCTGTTTCCTCAGTGTTTAAGGACACACTGCACACCATGCCGGGAAATGTTGTCGTTAGCTAATAGCTGCCAATTAAAAGTGGTTATTGGTGAAGTTGACTGTTACGTTTAGATTCAAAACGTGTTTATCTCTTGAGTTAGTTTTTGAATGATTCATAGGTCAGAGTTAAGTGGCTTAAAAAACCAAATAAAAACATTCCTCTGAAAACCGTCAGCTGAAAATGAGTGAAAAAGCAGCCAAAAAAAACACTTATTCAGTACAAGAACCTTCCATCTGGCTCTTTTTAATAAATATTAACTTAAATCAAAGTAACCTATCATAGCAAAATCTCATGAGGTCCTCGTGGGATTTATCCCGGGACTTGTGTTTGATCACACTTAGATTCTTTGCTCGACCTAGCTTGAGGAAAAGCTGCTAAATAGAATCGCTGTTTCACTTGTGCTGCAAAATGACTGTTTTGGAAAGTACTTGAGGGCTTTTAGCAACCCACTTAGCAGAAAGTCATTACAGCAAGGAGACACAGTAGTCATTGTTTTAGCCCCGCTGCTTTGGTTGAGTTTAACAGATTTTGGAAGACTCTGGAGTTTTGCCTTTAGCAACGAACCATGGTGAAGTGGGTCAGAGACCTCCTCTACTGTACTGAAACTGTACTCAGACTGGCATCCATTTGTTAATGTCAGAATAAACAGTAAACACTTGTACACGGCACTCAATCATGCGGACGTTTGTCCTCTGGCAGGCCTGCATTGATGAAAACGCTGAGATGGTGCAGTTCCTGGTGGAGAACGGGAGCGACGTCAACAGAGGAGACAACGAGGGCTGGACTCCTCTGCATGCTGCAGCCTCCTGCGGTTTCATCCAGATTGCTAAGTGAGTGTCGACCACCATCACTTTGTCACATCACAGCCGAGTGGTGCTGAGGGATTAGAAAACACAGACGTAAATCAGTGTTAGATAACACACATAAAACTCACACATATTCAGGGTTTTCCCAGGCTCGTGATTGGCCTTCTGGAGAGAGGGTTGACTGCACAATCGGTCGACATACATTTAAGGCTAACAGTCGGTGTTACTTGACTTGAATAAAAATGTATTTTAAACTCAGTGAACCAGTGATCTTCCTTTTGACTGAAGGCCAAAAGCTCATCGGAGGGTGCCAAGAAAACTCGTTTATCCTCCATTCAGGTTTTACCGTTGCTATCTGACAAATGTATCTTTGTTTTTTAAGGTATCTGATAGAACACGGTGCTCATGTTGGAGCAGTGAACAGCGAGGGAGAGCTTCCTCTGGATGTTGCCACAGAAGATGCAATGGAAAGGCTCCTGAAAGCTGAAATTAAAAAACAAGGTAAAAGCAACAAAAACGGGAGAATTGGAACCTCTCCTCTCCACCTTTCTGGTGTCCTCCCTCTAAGTGACTCATAACATGCAGTCACATTAGCTTGTTTGACTATTGTGATTGCTGGGTGCCGTACTCTAGTGCACTTTAGGATGTGGCTCCAGGTACAGTTCAGCTGGACTTGGGCACAGTATCGATTGAGATCCTAGCCTTGAAACGCTTCCTCAGTTTTAAGGTTAAGCACACGAGAAATATGGGCAATTGTGCAAGATAACTGCTCCCAATGTGAGCGCACGGGGGCTTGATTCAAGGTTGTCAGTTCTGTTGGGATGTGCACATCCATCTTAATAATTAAAAGACAATATAAACCCTACTTTTGTGTAGAATCAACACAAATGCAAGGTTGCTTGTAATCGGATATTGTGCGTTTCCGTGTTATCTGTATTTTTAGGTCCTTTAATCAGACAAACTTGCAATCCTGTAACCGAAAATCAAATTTTCAGTGTGATGAGTGATGATGCCAAATTAAAAGAGAACTTTTATGTACAGTCAGTAATCTTACTGAAGTTAGAAGACTGAAAACAAACGTGAGCTCACATGTGTTAGTCAACCGAAGCGATGATGTTGGGAGTATTTCAAGGAATTAACTATACTGATGATCCTCCACAGCTTTGGTGCCAGTTGCGTTAGTTTTTCACAAGCAGCAATAATCAGGAAATCATACAGAGCTCAGGCTTCAGGTTTTTTTTATAAATATGGAGCCTCAGAACCTAATTTTTTCCTTTTTCCTGTTCATTCCAAAAGGAGGCAAAGAAACAAGGACAGCCGCCGTGCACCAAATGTTCTGTGACCTTAATTGTTCTGGACTCCAGGCTTGTGCTTTTATCTCTGTCGAATGCGTGTTAGCTGAGATCCAAATACAACCGGGAGCACAGATGACGTGTATGAGATAAATTTACACGCACAAGTATTTATTTTTTTGTGTGTGGGATGCTTTACTTACAGAATTGTCCTGTAAGCTTTTCGTAAACAAAACTTAAGTTAGAGTACATTAAACCTGACTTGTAACCCCGATGTCATCACTCATCATAGATCTAAATGGAAGGGGAGTTTTAGATGCTTTGAAGTGCTTCTTAACTCGAGGTTGTCACTGCTTGTCACAGGAATAGACGTGGATACGGCCCGAAAGGAAGAGGAGAGGATCATGCTCCGGGATGCCATGGCGGTGCTGGCAGGAGACGGCACACTCACACCTCACCCAAACACCAAGGCAACGGCTCTACATGTCGCCGCTGCCAAAGGCTACATTGAAGTCCTGAAGTGAGCATAAGTGCACACATAAGAGCAGCTTGTTGACTTTTGTTTAATTTTGTTACCACGCCAAGTCAAACGGCTTTTATTCTTAGCCTTGTGCTCTCCCCCACCTCCACTCCTCCCAACTCCCTCACCTCGCTCAGGGTACTGTTACAGTGCAGGGTGGATGTGGACTGCAGCGACACTGACGGGTGGACGCCTCTGCACGCAGCAGCTCACTGGGGGCAGGAGGAGGTGTGCAGCCTGCTGGTTGACAACATGTGCGATATGGGTGCCGTCAACAATGTGGTGAGGGCACGGCGAACAAGCTTTCCCTCTGCAGTTCAGTCTGTGATTGGAGCTTTAGCATGTGCCATCTCTGATCACTGTGGCTGTCCTTGTAGGGACAAACACCTTTAGATGTTGCAGACGAGAACCTCGTGGACGTTCTGGAGGAGCTGCAGAAGAAGCAGAACGCTGTGAGTCTGTCTTCACACACACACACAAGGCACTGTGACTATCTCACTTGCTCGGACAGACCTGTCATGATTGATGGCGTTCCAGCGGCGAGTGCTCTCTGTGTTTATGTCTGTTTATATTCCTCTTCAGTTACGTAGCGAGAAAGAGAAACAGACTCCTGTTATTGAGCCCATTTCGCATATCCCCATGGTACCAGTCCGCCCACGCAGGTCAGTGCCAGTGTGTTGGTGCGTCCGTATGTTTGTGTATATCTGTGTGTGTGTGAGTGTGTACACGCTATGCTGTTCCTCAGCCCAATCCCAGTAATCCTTCATCCAGCTGTTGTCTGCATGCAGGTGTGACAGTCCCAGTGTTCCCATCCCTTCAGCTGTGTTACTTCTACCCACCAACCTGGGTAGATGTAGCAGTCTGTCTCTCAGTTTCATACTGAATATTAATGCTTTCTTTTTAAGTCTGCATCTGATCACATTGTAAATGCTAAATCCAGCCTGTTGCAAATGGCAGCTTACAACCAGTGTTGGGTGTAATGTGTTACTAAGTAATGCATTACTGTAATTAAATTACTTTTCCACTGAAAAAGTAGAGTAACTAATTACTGTTCATTTTTAGGTATTTTAATTACAGTTACTTACAATTTACTTGCGTTACATTGTAAAATAATTAAACTGGCTGAATATCATTATTTAATTTCAATAATTTGTCTTCTAAACGTAAAAGTAAACTCTGCCGCTTTAACATCGTTGCAGTGCAGGTGCACATCATTTCGCCAGTTTGCTGCATAGTCTTATTCTAAAGCAGCGGTCCCCAACAATTTTTGCACCACGGACCGGTATGAATAAATTTTCTTTTTTTCAGTACCGGTACTAGTTTTATTTTGTTGTATTTATCCGCGACACCTTAAAGGCCGGTCCATGAAAATATTGTCGGGCATAAACCATACCTGAAAAGACCCAGGAAAACCGAGTAAACGATAAAAACGATAACAAAATAACGCTGAAAACCGAGAAAAACCCTGAAAACTATACATTTCACACCCGAGCCTCAACTCTCGCGGCCTGGTACCAAACGACTCACGGACCGGTACCGGTCCGAGGCCCGGGGGTTGGGGACCGCTGTTCTAAAGCGGAAGATGTCGGACTCGGCTGAAGCGAGTGGCTGTTTTATGAAATGGACATATTCCCGTCTCTTCACCTTTCTGAAACAAGCAGACAAGAATATTACAGTAATATGTAAGCTATGTCCTGGGGAGAAAAAACTATCGGCTGCTGTTAATAGCACGAGTAATCTACTGAAGCGCCTGACACGAGAGCATAGACAAACACTTCCGAGTGATCCTTGTTCATCATCTATGGATAACACCGCGGCAACTCCTGCTAAGCAGGCAAAACTTGATTTTACTTCAGCAGCACAGAAAGCGTCTGAAGGTGAGCTTAAAAAAGGATTGCAGGCTACATTGTGGAAGAGATGCTACCGCTGCGTACTGTAGAGTCTCCGTCTTTAAAAAATGTATTTATTATTTAAAGAGTTCAAGGTTTATAGGGATTTTAAGAAGTATTTAGTAATTAAGTTACTTTTCAGACACAGTAATTAGATAAGCATTTTAAATACAATATTGACTAAGTAATTAGTAATTAATTACTTTTTTAAAGTAACTTACCCAACACTGCTTACAACAAATAATTAAGTCCCCCTAGCAAGACTATATTTGCCATCAAACACTAGAACGAAAAAAATATATTAACAGTAAAATAAAATGGTGGGTGATACGAGTAAATTCCAACATCGCAGTATATGCAGCGTAAAAACTACAGTGAAGGTTGGTGTGCTCGCTCACAGAACATCCGATGTGATGTGCTCATGTAAACAGGGGATCAAGAAAACAGTGTTAAAGATGTATTTCATACATTTAAAGATGGTTGAGATGGTTAGGTAGATGGATTCTTTTTTTCTGTACATGAAAGATTCCAAGAACAAAGACAAACAAAATTACAGATGGAAAAAAAAATGCCAGTAACTTAAAGACATTCAAATAATGCTGTCATATTCCTTCACGTTAGATATTAAAGACTAAACAGTCTTAAATTTGTAGGATCCTCTTTGCTCTTAGTACGAAGGGCCTTCCAGGCCAAAAGGGTGGAACGGAATAGTAGAGCAGTAGATGCACAGGATATGATGTAATGTCAGAAAAAGGTTTTCAAATTTGTGACTTCTCATGCAGCAGTGCAAGCGTTTGCAAGCAGTTGATTAAAAGCTCCACAAAAAAAAGAAAAAATATATAAATTTTTTATAACATTTTTTTATAACATTTTGTTAACATTAATTTAACCAGGAAACTCTAAAGGTAAACAATGTGTCTTTGGAGAGTGTCCCAAGGTGTCCTGTTGTTATCCCAGCATGTTTCTTTGTGTGCTAACAAGATGCAGTAGACAGTAGAAATAAAGGACTTTTTCAAAACTTTGCAAAAACCGGTAGAAGTTGGTCAAGCGGGGTAAAAGAAACAGAAACTGACTAAAGCATAAATATTTCTCTGTAATGTTGAATTGAAAAGTCATGTAGAACTAAGCGAGGATGTTTTAAGTTTTCAGGTAGTATAAAATGATTGCCCTCTAAGTGTTGTTGACGATATAAACGCATACTTTGTTTCTCCGTGAAAAGATCTTTGAATGCCATTTTTCACTGTTTCTCCTTCTCGAGTAAAAACAAGTATAATTCAAACACTTTTCAGAGGATGGGTGCTTTGCTGTTGATGTCTTGGTTAATAGGGCCAAATGTGCACGTAAGCCATATTATTTACCATTAATATGTAGTGTGGCACTGAGAGACAGCATTTGTTTTTTTGTTTTTTTCCACTTCTGTGGCTGCTCCTTAATCTGTGTGAATGATTTCAACGTTTCACTTTAAGGAAACGGCTCGAATTGGTGCAAAGCAATTGGCCACAATTACAAACGAAGCAGAAACGGCAGCACAGAAAATGACCCACTGTTTCACCTACCGAGGTCTTGATTGATGCATGCTCGCTCTAATTGGCTGCACATGGAATGATTACCCTCACTGATCAGCTCCCTGCATGCCACCTGTTGTTCCACCCCCCCCCCGAGTGTATAAACCTATGAATCACGCGAGCGCCTGCGTACCTTGGTGTCAGCCTCAGAGCTGAGGCGGGGGCTGGAGGCAGAGCGGCTCATGCCGAGGCCGGACTCTGGAGGTCTGCTGGTGTCCTGGCTGGGGTCAGATAGCCCAGCTGAGCCCAGAGTCACAGAGCTGTCCGCCTTCCTCAGAGATGTTCTCCATGAC